>NC_134533.1:165117836-165392836 GCF_050624435.1 Tenrec ecaudatus | reverse complement strand
ATTAAATTGAAAGGTAAACTTTAAAAATTCTTCTATATTTAAGTTTATTTTGCACACTGAGAATGCGACTTGATTTTGGCCGAATGCGTGAGCATGCCTTAGGGACATCCTGTCCGAGATGCAGGCTCTTAAACCAACCAAAGAGGTTCCGTGAAAGATGGGGGCTGCCATAATCCGGTGCACCATGGGTTTACTCAAGCTGAAAATATGTAGGGCAGGAAGGATGTCACGCTTCTTAAGATTTGAAAGGAGGTCTTGTGCACAGCGAGCAGGGTCAACATTGTATGTCAGTGATATGAGACATATAAGAGACTCTACATTGTAGAGTTCTCAACCTGTGGATCGCGACCCCTTTTGGGGTCAAAGACCCTTTAATGGGGGTGAAAACACATATTTCGGGTGGTCTTAGGAACCAAGACACTGCTCCTCTATCCATCTCCAGGTGGTCTGCCCATGTGCAGATACGCCCGCAAATGAGTACCCGGTATGAAAACTTACCGATGCTACCCCATGCTTCAAGACAAAATTTCATTTATTTGTAATTAGAAATAAAAATTCACAATATATAATTATATACTGTTTTTGAGATGAATCACTATACTTTCAATTTGTAACAATGAAAAGACATCCCACATGTCAGATGTTTACATTATGATCCAAAACAGTATCAAAATTAAAGTTTTGAAGTAGCAACAAAAAAATTTTATGGCTGGGGGACACCACAACATGAGGAATGGTATTAAAGGGCTGGCATTAGGTAGGTTGAGAATCACAGCTCTACAAAGAGGAGGGTCGGCTGGCGGTTGGCACTTGGTCGATTATGTGAGTATTCGTAGTGTCCACATGGGCTGGTGTCTGTGTTGAGGTTCATTTCTGAAGAGACTTGTGCTATCCTGCAACTGGTTGGCACTGAGAAAGTCATTGTTTCATGCAATATTCCATTGGAGCAGCTTCCTCTGAAATAGTCCATGTGGTCACTGAGTAGGATGGAGTCCTTTCCCATTGCTGTGCAGTGTGTGTTAGTCTGGGTTTACTAGAGAAGCAAATTCATAAATACACATATGTGTATAGGAAAGGCTTTAGATAAAAGAGCTTAAATATGAGAAAACATCACAGTACAGACCAGATCAGATCCATAAATTCGATATTAGCACATATGTCTGATACCAATCTTTAAAGTCCTCTTTAGACTCACAAAACACATGCAATGACGCTGAATACAGGATGATCACAGGCCAGTGCGTGGGAAGTTGTGTGAATCCAGTGACGTTGTAAGCATCCCAGCTCTGGAAGAGGTCTCCACGTGCCTTCTCCAGCTTCCAGGGCTGCATCAGGGTAGGTCTATGTGAGCTTCTCTTCAGGGATGTCTCACAGGGAATGGGCCTTGTCAGAAGAGGTTCTCCAAGGGAATGAGCAGAGAATGCCTCCCATCTCCAAGGAGGAAACATAGGAATTTTCAGAATCCTCAGGGGGAAGACCATGCCCACACAGAAGCTTCATTACCTATGCAATGATTGATGGGCTAGACTCCACCCTTCACTCATAGTCCTCTTAATTTGAAAAGAGATTATATAACCATGACAAGTGGCACCTGTGTGCATGCATTTTGTTGTAGATAATGCTGATGAAAGGGTTATGACTAGTCCTTTAGGAAACAGGTGCACATTAATCATAGCAGGACATTCAGGATTGGTTGCAGGTTTTCTTGGTACTGACCAAAAATGTACTTGAATCTATGCAGCTATATACACATTTTAACTAATCTTAGCATTTGTTAGCAATACTACTAGATGTTCATAGATGTATACTATATTTTTGTCCTCAAAGAAAATAATGAGAAGATGCTATTACATTGTCAGACAAAGTTAGGAGTTGTATTGACATGGTATTCAAAAGTATGTTGATCTTAGTAACAGTGAGAATCCTGCAAACCCTCACGGGAGTTTGCAGAAGCATCAGTAGGCACGTCACAAGGAGGTTGCTTTGATTCCAATGGAGGGTTACGAGTATATTATGCCATGTAAGAAGTCAAGGCGGTGACATCAGACAAGAGCTTATCCAACTTCTCATTCGAAGGTTTTAAGTTTAAGTTAAGTCCTGTGATAATTGCTACAAGGCTAGAAATGTCTTTTTTTAAGATCATTTTTAACCTTTGTAATGATTTCAGAGACTTCAGAATTCTTAGATTCTGAATCCTCCTCTATCCTCATCTTTTTCATGGGTACTTCACTTGGGACATTTTGTGACTCTGCTCCTAGCTGTGGTGTTTCAGGCATTACCTCTTGAGTAGCCAATCATAGAAGTTTATCCTCAGCCATAACAGATGCTGCTGATATGTTTTCACATCGTTCCTTGGACAAAATTCTGTTGACTTCACTATTTATGAATGTGGGAGATTTCTCACTGCTCTTAATTATGGCTCTTTTGAAAGTGTTTGTTACCAGGCCTTCATATCCAGTATTTCCTCTTAAACCCACATCACAGAGGCTTCAGTCTTGACAACTCACGGAAAGCCTCTTTCCTTGAAGTCTCCAAAATTCTCCAAATTCCAAGTCCATGATGATTTTTCAGTCTTACTAAAATCTAGCTTTCATGATGTTTTTTTTTTCCCTACAGTTTTCTTTTAAAGGTCAATTTCTCAGTTCCTGTGTTAATCTGGGTTGATTAAAGAAACAAATCCATAGACAATCATATTGTGTAGTCCTTGTGAACCAGGTCCATGGGTTTTAGTGGCCAGACTCAACCTGTCTCACTACAGCTGATTTTCTCCCACTTTCACTCAACAGCTGGATCCAGGTGGTCTAGCAAGTATTTCAAGCTGCCTGCAGGCTCCCATTAACATTCAGTCCTAGAGAGGACAGTTCCTCTCCATAGCTCCAAATTTTCCAGCTTAGGCACAAACCACTAGTTCAAAATTAAAAATTCCAAAGGGTTCCTTTTTTCTTCTTCAGTTTGTCAACAGTCCCCCAGGTAAGTCTCTGAATGCAAATTTTCTGAGTATTCCAAAGCACTGGGTGGGACTTAACTTTTCAGAGCCTTCTTTGCAGGCATTTCTTAACCCATTTAAAGATCCAATCTGATGGCTGAAACAGTAAGCATTCAAACTCTCCATTTATACTTTCCAAAAGTCATTTCTATCAATCATTATATCAATAACAATAAACAAAAGAAAGCAGTACAACTCTAGTACAACCAGATCCTAAAGTCAATTCTTAAAAGAGTCAAATTCAGTCCTCATATACATTATCTTAATCCTTATCTAAACAGTTCCATTGATTTGAAATTGGCCTTAAGGCCTCTAACTGAATCAAGTCAAGACTGGACCTTCTGTCAGCCATTTTCACTAAGCAGCATGGTCTCTGAGAAATTCAAAGGCAATTTCACCCTCTGAGTGCAAAATATGCATTAATCACATTCATTTTACACTTTCAAACTGGAATAACCAAAGATAACAACCAAAGAAAATAATCAGAACTTTAACTTCTCAAGTTCTTTCTAGAGAACAACCCAGTAAATTGCATGGCTACATCTGACAAGCCAAAGAAGAACAACTAAGATGAGGCAGAGCTCATAAAAACATTCACTCTTCATCGTCATGATTTATTTCTCTAGTATTTCACTCCCAAGGTACCATAATGTGTTAAACTGAGTTGGTTTGAGAAACAAATCCAGAGACACTCATATGTGTGTATGAGCATTTTATATTTAGAAGTAATTATAAATAAGCATCAATAAGACATCCCAGCCCAGTCCAGATCAAGTCCATAAGTCTGATATTAGCCCATATGCCTGATACTAGTGCATAAACTCATGCAACACAAGAAATGACGCTGAATGCAGGAAGCTCATAGATTTGTGAGTGGAGAATCTTGTGGATTCGGTGGTGATGGAAGCATCTCAAGGTCACTGTCTGACATCAGAGTGGTTCCACGTCACTTGTCAACAGCAAAGAGAAGCAGAAAGAGAGTGTGTCCTGCCTCCAGGGTGGAAGAGAGAAAACTCTCAGAATTATCATGAGAAGGCCAAGCCCACAGATAGACATCAATCAGACTGTGTCCTGATTAATAGGGTAGACTCCACCCCTATAACATATTTATCAAATTGACATGGAATTATATAACTACCACAGTTCCCCTGTGAACTGTGTTCTGAACACTCTCTGGGATTCTTCTGTGTTCTCTCCTATCCTTGTCATACCCTGCTATTAAATATACTTTCAATGGCAAGGGGAATTCCATATGTCTTGATTGGCTTGTGAATCACATGAAAATATGTCTATATACATGAGATAGTTTATTGTACCAGCCTGGCCAATAAACACATGTGGGATTAACTGAAGGGCGGATAGATAAATGGCTCAGCGAGCCTTGCCTTTCATGTCTCTCACTCTTTAATCATCGGACTAGTGTGTGTGTGGCTGCCTTGCTTGTTCTGTGCATCAATTTAAAGGGTACACTACCTGTGGGGTGCCTAGCCTGTGGACTGTGTCTTGTAAGTTGAGGTCCCTTTAAGACCACACAATTGAAATTTACATAGCTGGAGCTGGGGACTGACAGTTGGTGACCTGGCTGACTGTTGGTGACCTGCCTTGCTGTTTGCTGCCTGTGCTGGAATAGCCTAGCTATCTCTCTCTCTACAAAGGACTACCTGGCGGCTTTCAAGACTTGAAGGACTGCTAGTGTCTCACAACTGTCTCACGGGAGTGAGTTGCCCTGAGCCATTCGTACTGCTTTATAATATAACTGTTCATTTCTTGTATTATATATCTATCTGTTTATAATTTAACTTTTCATTTCTTGTGTTATATATCTAACTATCTTTATAAATATATATAATATATGAAATTATCAGCAATCTGGTTTTATCTCTTTAGCAAACCTTATCTAATACAACATAAAACAACAATAAATAGTTGTTGCTATCAAGTTGCTGAGTCATGGAAAATCCATGTATTTTGTTGTGCAACTATATTCTATAGGGTTTGAACAGCATGCAAATCAAAGAGGGTTATTTATGAAAAAAAGGGTTATGTTCCACAAATTTTACAAAAGAAAAGAAAGTAAAATAACATTTGCACAAACATTCCTTCGCACTTTAAAAAAGCTGTGTTATTTGATGGTTATATCTTTGAAGTATGTTTGGTGAAGCAATTCAGGCTATAAATACATTTCACTTGTAAATGACATTAGGGAAAATGCTATATAAAAGATTGTTCAATTAGGACTAAGTGGGTACGACATGACAATTAATCTAAATGATATTAGTGACGAAAGGTTTTGAAACTATCTAGAAATCCTATATTTAATTTGAAGGTTTCATTGAGCACCCATCCACACAATCATGGAGCTTTGATTAAACCACCACCATGGATTAAGGCACTGTAGTAGAGTAGTGGGTTACATTTGGGCTCCTAACAAAAATTCTAGAAGTTTGAAACCTCCAATTTCTCTGCAGAAAAAGGAGGCTTTCTTCCATTCATGTAAAGCGTTAGAGTCTAAAAAGCACACGTGATCAGTTCCAGTCTGCCCACACTATCTCTATGAGTCACATTTGCCTTGATGGACAGTGAAGGTTTTTTTGTTGTTTTGTTTTTTAAATAGATTAAACACTATAATAGATGAAGAAAACTTAAATACGAAGTAGACTGGTGTGTAATATAACAATATGACCCTCTTATTGTTAATCTGGGTAAACCAGGGAAACAAATCCACAGAAACTCATATATGTCTGAGAGAGTTTTATATAAAGGGTAAGTGTACATTTAGAAAGCATCCCAACTCCGTCCAGTCTGAGCCCATAAATCCGACTTACCCCATATGTCCAACACCGATCTGCAAACTCGCAAAACACACACAATGATACCGAATGCAGGAGGAGCACAGATCAGTGGGTAGAAAGTCTTTGAATCCAGTGGCGGTGTAAGCATCTCAGTGCTTGCTGAGGTCTCCATACAGTTTCCACAGCACCCAGGGCTGCATCAGGGTAGGTTTATGTGGCTTCTCCTCAGGGATGTCTTGCAGGAAGTGAGGCTTGATAGCTAAAACAGGGAACTGCTAAGGCAGCTGCACCCTGCTCCGACCATCAGAGAACAAGAGACCCGGGAACTATAAGGGTGATGCTCACCGAGCCATTTATCTCTCCGCCCTTCAATTAATCCCACATGTGTTTATCGGCCAGTTTGGGACAATAAACCTTAACTATCTCACCCTCCTAAGCCAGAATTCCTTATGTAATGCATGATAATTTTATGCCTATGACTATGGTTCTATTTCAGAAAGCATTCTGGGTTACCAGATTAACAGAGGGCTCATGTAGAGGTCTGAGCCAAGTTACACCCTTTCATTACTTGGGGGTGTCTTTCCAACTACTTTCCTAGAGGTTGTGATTTAAGATACCATACTTTATTTTCCTTGGGGTTTTGGGTGGTTTAAAAACAAAAACCATGGCTCCATCACAACCATTCTGCGATGAATAAGAAGTATCTGGAACACAGAGAAAAACCTCAGGGACATTGAAAGAACATCTCAAAGATTTTGTCTGAAGTAGGGGAGGCTGATGAGACCAGAAGGGGGTGAGACTGTGGCACAGGGATTCAGAGGAGCAAGACCAAGACCTATAGGGTCCCTTCCCCTCATTTGACAATACCCAGAGGGCACCTTCTGCTAATTGGGCCAAACACTAGAGTACAATGAGACAGAGTGACTGGAGTTGAACAGAGACACACTTCCAGGGACCATGTGGCTGAGAGACTGAGGACCAGCGAGAGAGTTGGCCGGACTGGTATAGCTGTGAAATAATGAATGAGTCCTTACTGTTTATTGATCCTGTGGTAAAATGGCTGTATCCTTACTGTTGATTCATCCTGACTTGTGTTAAACTATTAACTTCCCTAATGTTATTATTGCTAGGTGCCTTTGCGTCAGTTCCAACTCTTAGTGATCCTGTGCACAACAGAAAGTCACAGTGCCCACTCATGCACCATCTTTATAATCACCCCTATGGTCACGCCTGTTGCTGCAGACACTATGTAAATCCATGTAGTTGAGAGCCTCCCTCTCTTTCATTGCCCCTCGATTTGACCAACCACATTATCCTTCTCCAGGGACTAGCTTCTCCTAATAACAATTACGAACACCCAGATGAAATCTCACCATCCTCGCTTCCAAGGAGCACGCTGGCTGTCCTCCGAGGCATCTTTGCTTGTTCTTTCAGCAGACCATGGAACTTTCAGTATTCTTTATCAGCACCATAATCCAAACACATGCATTGTTCTTCGGTTTTCCTTATTCAATGTCCAACTGTCACATGCATATGAGATGATTCGAAATACCATAGGTTGGGTCAAACACTTTAATCCTCAAAGTAACATCTTTGCTTTTGAACAACTTAAAGAGGTCTTGTGCAGAAATCTTATCAATGCAATTCATATTTGATCTCTTGACTTCTACTTCTACTCTCAGCATATCTTAATCTGAAAGACCTAAAGAAAAAATTTAGGTTTTGGATTACAATATTGAAAGATTCAGTGGGCAAAATACTGAATAATGCAGGAGGCAGCAAAAGAAGTCAATGTGTAAAGAGGCTCTGTACCAAAAATAACTCGTCAACATTCAACAATTCTAAGAGGTAGCATGTGTGACAGCTAAGGCTTATTGTGGTAACCTGTCTGGTAAACGCATGTGGGATTAATTGAAGGACGGAGAGATAAATGGCTCAGTGAGCCTCGCCTTTCCATTTCTAAGGTCTCTTGTTCTCTGATGGTCAGACCAGTGTGCAGCTGCCTTAGCTAGTTCTCTGCCTCACTTCTTGTGAGACATTGCCGAGGAGAAGCCACACAGACCTACCACGATGCAGCCCTGGATGCTGAAACAGCCGTGTGGAGACCCCTGTCAGTGCTGAGATGCTTACATGTTCGCTGATTTGGCTATCCTCCTGCAGTCGGCATCATTGTCTGTGTTTTGTGAGTTTGAGGAGGACTTTGTAGCTTGATGTTGGACATATGGGTTTGGACAAGACTGGATTGGGATAAATATGAATGTCTATTAATTTTGTTTCCTAGTCTACCCAGCCTAACATACATGTGATCAGGAAATGGTCCTGAGAGAGGAAGTCCAAGTTGTACTGATGGCATCATCCCCAAACAAGGAATGGACAGACTACTAGTTGAGACGTTTCAACACGCTAACGAGGTACTGGAAGCACTCAATGTTCTATACCAAGAAACATGTAAGAGAGAATCCTAGTCAACCGACTCGAAAAATATCCATAGTTATACCCATTCCAAAGAAATGTGGCCCAGTAGATTGTATCTATAATAGAACAATGTCATTAGTATCACATGCAAATACAATTTTGCTACAGATCATCCAGCAATGGTTGTAGCAGCACAGTAATGGGTGACTGCCAGAGTTGCGGGCTGGATTCAGAAGGGTGTGTGAACTAAGGGATATCATTGCTGCTGTCAGATGGGTCTTGGAGGAAAGCAGAGAAAAGAAATTGGTTTGCTTGTGTTTTAAAGGCTTTGCAAAGCATTTGACTGTGGACCATAAGACAGTATGGATAGACTTGAGAAGAGTGGAAATCCTAGAACACTCAATGGTGCTCATGTGGATCTTGCCTAATAAACCCTCTTGTCAGGACTGTCTGTGAGTTCTGTGGGGCCTTTGCCCAACAAATGGAATATTGAGCCTAGCATAGAAATAGAGTGCTTTGGGAGGAATAATTGGCATTAGAATGGTATAAAGAAGAATGCAGGGTGAAGATACGCTTGACCCCTGCTTCCGGGCAATAGGGAAGCCAGAGGTTACATATGTCTGCGCTTTTGCCATTTACTGTGCAGACATTCTTTCTTTCCTTGAAAATACTATAGTGTGTGGTTGTCACATAATCTGGTTGTCACATAATCTGGTGTCAATTTGGGACTTGAGACGATTAAGCGTGAAAAGGTGGAGACTAGGCTGTCAATCAGGTCATAGCCAATGAAGCCCCTGTGTGGGCATGGCCTTCCCCTGAGAATTCTGGGAAATCTGATTTCCCTCCTTGGAGGTGGGATAGACTCTCTACTGACTCCCTTGGAGACTCTACTGACAAGGCTGACTCCCTGGTGTCTTCCAAGACATCCCTGAAGAAATGCCACATGGACACACCCTGATGCAGCCCTGGGTGCTGGAGAAGCCACATGGAGACCCCTGCCAGAGCTGAGATGCTTGCAATGCCACTGGATCCAAGGACTTTCTGCCCACTGGCCTGTGATCATCCTGCATTCAGTGCCATTGCATGTGTTTCGTAAGTCTGAAGAGGAATTTATAGTTTGCTACTGGACATACGGGCTAATATCTGACTTATGTTTTTGGATTGTGATGAGATGCTTTCTTAATGTACAACTACCCTTTATATAAAACTCTCTTTTACACTCATGAGTGTCTATGAATTTGTTTCTCTACCCAGACTAACACATAGTCCATGTGGAGAAATATTCAAGAAGTGGGTAAATAAATGAAATCAATTGTAATAAATATGAGGAGATGGGAAAACTATGACATGGTAACAAAGAATTTGTAATTTGATCTGTGAGAGTTAGAAGATCTCAGAGGAGGGACAACACTGAGCTGCATAATTGAATAGGTGTAGAAATATATCAGATAGAAAAGAAAAGGAGAGGGATTCTACACAGAAGGAATAAAATATGAACTTAATTATAAAATAGAGGCTGCTATGCTTGGGAAATCTGGGGGTGCTATTTAATCCTAGGGAAATATTGATGCATTGCTGAAACAGATTGGTTATTTGTTGGAAGCAGGTAAGGAATACTGTTTTCATTATCAATATAAATTACTAGAGGTTTTGAATATTACAATTTTGACATCAGACCTCTTTTTATTCATTCATTGTTTCTATTAATTGCATGTATCTCTTTTTAAATTTCTACCATCGATTCTGATATATACTCAGGATCAAAGCAGGCAACAAAAGAGTTACTAACTCTGTCCTTATATAATTGCTAATATGCAGGTGGGTTCATGCAGGGTTAGAGCAGAGCATGGTACTAGTAAGCACAGCAGAAGGTTACTGTGATCTGAAAAATTGAAGAAATTCACAAAGTCACAGAAAATGCACTTGTCCAGGGCAAGCGGTATTTGGAACATGCTTCTGAGGTAAAATAAGCATGATTTATTTTCCTTTCATTTGTATTTAGAGAGGGAACCAGTTGAGATAATTTGGATTTATTGAGGTTTTTTGCTTGGGATAACGTTGTGTATGCAATCTAAAAGATTTTTGATTACTGTTGAAAGTTTACTTTAGATAATGACTGGAGCAATCATGATACATATTTGTGAAAAACAACCACCTCTCTCACATAATTTGGTACAAATGTAAAATGACACCCGCATGTTTATAATTGCAAAGATGACCGCCAATTTAATTACTTCTGCAAGAATCCAGATTTTTCTGGTACAAGTGGCCAGATGTATGTCTGTATACATGAGAACTGACTAGCAGAAATAATTGAGTAAAATACAAAACAATCCTCTCATTTCTAATGGAAGATTGATTTCTCAGTACTAGTCACAAAATCCCCAAATCATTTTCAGGTGATATAGCAAAGACAATTATTTCAAAATTATTTTTCAAAGTAGAAATGGCATAAGAAAGGCAATTAAATTGCCCAAATATATAAAGTTGAGATATAATATAGTTTTCTGAATGTCAGATTTAAATACAACCTGTAAGTATTACAGATGGTAAATTATGCAATCCTCAATAACTGTAAATGTGTATAACATGTACTTTGATACACATATGCTCATTTTTTACCAGAAATTTTCTCTTCTAATTCTTGGCCTAATGAAGGTTCAAATTCTATCATTTAAAGGATATTAAGGATTATTTAACCCATTCTGTAGTTTTACAAATGGGAAAACGGGACTCCAAAGTAACTTAGTGCCTAAAACTGAATGGAATGATTTTCCAGGGACAGACAACTTAGTGCAGAAGTGTGAGTAGAACCTTCTCATTCAATAACCTGTACCTTTTAATTTTTTCCCCAAACCTTTAATTATTAGGCCATATTTAAAACAGTATACCATTCAATAGTTCTGTCGTATCAAGCAGTGTTCTACCATCATTACCACAATCAATTTCAAAACATTATATTCTTGTACTCCTTGACATCAGTTCCCCATTACCTCCCTTCCCCACTATCCATGGCCCCAAAAGAAACTGTTGTTCTAGTTTATTGTCTCTGTAGACTCACCCAATCAGTATTTCATGTAGCAAAAAACAGTGAGAGACATAACAGAGAGTCAACACTGCAATAAACAATACCAAAGTGTAACAGAGATAAGCCCCAATTTGAAAAAGAAAATATTAAAAACCAGATCAACCTTTAAGTGCATCCACTTGTTTTAACCCTTCCGGTGAGATTCATCATTTTAATCTAATCATCTCTGTAATATTCTGTTTGAAAACCAGGTAATGCTTATCCCACACTGGTGGTCAGAAGGGAACCACTGGGTTCTGTTCCACGTGGGGACCCTGCAGATGTATTGGGAACTTCCACTGTCATCCACAGCCTTCTGCAAACCAGAATTTCACACTTTAAATTCTGATACCACTCCCCACCTTTGACTTGGGTTATGTCATATACAGTCTTTGGATCACGGATGTTGGTGCTTTTCTACCATCTGGGCTGAGTTGACATCTCACTTAGACGGCTGCTTCTTTGAAAAGAAGCCTATAAGGCCAAAGGCACTATTCTTTCTGATAGCTTGGAGCCATCTAATTTCTTTCCCACAATTTGTTCTCAGCATATCTTTTATGTATTGAACGGGGCCTTATAAGAATAAATTGTTTTTCCTTTAGCTTGGAGCTAGGGTTAAGTATAAGCCCCAAATCTATTCATATATATATTTTCAATTACCTGGATCTTAATGAAATTTTAGAAAGGAATGTAAAAAAATTCCCAGGCTAAAGATTAAAATGTAAAAAAATGTAACATATTTCATTAGTGAACAACCAGGTTGATAGGATTCATCAAGGTTAAAATGTAGGTTTCTTCAATGTATTAACATTTGTTACTGCTGTTGTGCATCAAAGACAGTTCTAAACTAAGTGTATTATTTAATTTTATAATGTATCATTGTAATAAAAGTAACTATCCTACAAACTCCAAACTTCATTTATGCTCATTGTGTTTCTGATCACTCAGTGCTCTTTGAAAAGCATCTATTACATATTCGCTGGCTATCCCAAAGTAGATGATGCCTATGAACCCTTTCTTATTCGAGCCCAAATGGCATAGAACAAGGAACAGCCTAAAGTCAAGAGTGTTCCCAGTCTTTAAAAAAATAACAAACCACCAAATCATTCCAAATAATAACTTGAAACAGTGCTACATCATAAATCCAGGAATTACATGTTTAGGGGTCCAAGAAGGAAGAGAATGTTTTGAAACTGATTGTGGTAGCAATTTTACAGGACTGCTTGATGTGACTGAATTATGTAATGGTATCATATCCGTGTTAACACTCACTAAAATGGTTTTGGAATGAAATAAGGTAGAAATAATCGATGTTCAGTGTAGTTCCTGGGGAAGGAGCTGGCGGACATCACTCTTGCTGCTTGGGCTCTGTGCTGCTGCTCTATTGGCTCATATCAAGACAAAGGCTGAAGTGTTGTTTTTTTGTTTGTTTATTTATTTTTGCAGAGAGGGACTTTTAAATAATTTAAGCAAAATCTTGCTTCGGATTTTTTTCAGCTAGGAAAACAGGTCCTAATTTAGGTCTTTAATTAAATAAAGTAGCATTTGGCAACCTTTTCTTTTGAAAAGTGTGGGATATTTATCATTGTTTTGGATTTTATTGTTTCTTCCTGCCAAGTACATTGTAATTATTTTTAAGTAGGGACGTTGTTCAGTTCTTTGTAAGGACTCCAAACTCTAATTAGTGCATTCTCTACTCTCCAGACCATGATTTCCCTTCTTATATACTTACTATATATATTAGAACTTTATAAAGTTCCTAACATATAAAGTGCCAAATGTAAATATCGTAAACGCATGGAAGGGAGAATCACTGGTTAAAGGGTAGCTTCAGGTTAATTTGGGATAAGGTATAAGGGAAGAAATGTACAAAACGGGGCGCTTGGAAATCATGAAACAGAATAAGATTGAGAGGTTTGTAAGAGTTGGGAGCAACAGAGGCAAATCCTATTATTTGCAAAATCCTGTAGTAGTGGTGATCTACAAATAGATGCTTGGATAGACATTCAGAACAAGTGCAGACATGGGAACAAGTGTGGGAAGGCGAGTAGGAGTGTACCGATGGATATTTATAGATCCCAGAGAAGATGTTTGTAGAAGTGCATTTACCACGGCTGCAAATATATCCACGAGTGCAGTGGAAAGATGGATGGGAAAGTTGGGAAAGCATCTTTGTTCTAATCAAACACATTGAAAGAATGAGTTTCTGGATCTGGGGAATCAAGATAATAGTCTAGGGGACCCCAAGGTCAGTTGGCATAAGAGTTCACAAAGACAATCTTCTACATTGACTTGGTTGAGTAGAGACTAGAGGTTTTAAAGCACTTAAGTAGACATCTAAGGTGAAATATTGCTTCAAAGTATATGAGGCTAAGCCTAGTTATGCTGATTTCTAAGGTTGTGGCTTCCCAGACATGCTTTTTCCAAGACAAATGTGCTTTTCATCTAGTATATTTAACACTTTTTAATTTCCATGGTATATCTAATATTTGTCACCAACACCATAAGTCCTCTTTCCAGTTTACGCCATCCCTGCATTTGAGAGAGCAATTCACATTTTATCTGCCACCATGTTACAAACAGCCACAGGAATGATGATGCTGTAGTAGCCCAACACAGATGTTTAGAGAGCTTTAGGGTTGTGATACTTAGCAGAATAGTTATGGATTTTCTTCTAGCAAACTGAGGAGTCTATGCCATGGCTAATACTTCCTGTTATACTTCAATAAACTCTTCAGGGGAAGCAGAATGAGGCATTAGACAACTTCATTAAAGGGCTAATTGGTATTATTATAACCTGTAGGGTTGATCCCAATTTAATTGATATTTTAACATGATCACCTAGTCCTATTTACTCTTCATGTGTTCCATATTGAAAACAGATATTTGGGCTAATCATGTAATAATGAAATGTTAATCCAATGCCTATAATCAAACTACTAAATCACTTGCCAAGCAAAGAGGTATGTATTTTTCAAAACCTATACCATTAAACAAAATTAATTTCACATCTTGAATTGGCCCTTTCTTCTTGCAAAATTGGTCCTCCAGATGTGGTTTTACTCTACACACCCCAACCAAAGAATTACAGAAGCAAAGTGTCTAAACTATGGTATATTGGGGAACACACACGCACACACGTCAGTTCACTGCCATTAAATCAATTCTGACTCATCCCATCTTATATGGACCGAGCAGAACTGCTTCTGTAGTCTCAGAAACTCACAGGAATAGCTCTGCCCTACCTAGAGGGTCATTATAAGTCCACATTGATTCCATAAAATTAAGTTTTTAAAAAAAATTCAATCAATATCAATCACTTACTGGAGTTTGTTAATACTAATAGTTGCAACTTAAAATTACAATATGATAATTTTCTTAGGAAAGTCATTATTGCTTTGAGGTACATCACATAATAATAATTGATTAAATGACATTATGTCAAATATTTTATTTGAATAAAAGTTATTGATGAGTAAGAGAGGGGCTTAAGTGTGGGCTCAATGAAACAAGATTCATCATAATTATTGAAACTGACACATGGATAGATAGAATTGTTTATTTTATTCTATGTTTGAAATATTCCAGAAAAAAGTTAAATAAATGGATCAGATATTTGTCTAAACTTCAGATTAGTTTTTGAGGAGAGGCTACTCATTAATTTTGGAGAGGATGAAATTGCTGATAGTGAAATAATTATAATGAGATTTTTCCCAGACTCAAAGGCAAAATTACAATTATTTTATAGAATTGGGGCATACAAGTCAATGTCTTAATTCAAACATCTGGCATTATTTTTTTCTTCAATTTAAGACATTTGTACTAATTTCCTTATAATTATGAGGGTATCTTTGGTAATATTGCATTAAATTTCACTGCCTGCAATTATTGCCAACTTCAGACAATAATCTTTTGAAAGAAATATTAATTTGGCGGAAAATTAAGAACTGGCACCTAGTAAAGTCTAGTAACTGTGAATGATTAGGGGGACAAAATGATGCAGAAATGAAGATACATTTTTATAATATATAAATATGAAAGGATACATTTTTATACTATATAAATATGCCTTACCTAAAACAAACAAACAAACAAAAACCTCACTACCACCGAGTGGATTCTGAAATATAACCACCCTGCAGGGCTGGGGAGAATGTTCCCTGTGGATTTAAGCAAAGTAACTGTATTTAATTCTAGCCTATTAGAACCCTTGTGAATTAGTATTTTGTTCATTGGGCTGCTAAACACAAGGTCAACAGTTCAAAACCACCATCCGGTCCTCAGGAAAAAGATGAGATTTTCAATATCTGTAGAGAGTTACAGTCTCAAAAAACAAACAAACAACACAGATAAAGATCTACTCTGCCTTATAGTTCTGCTCTGAGATATGTAAAACGCAATCTAGACTACCAGAAGTCAAGAAGGAAATATATATATATATATATACTATTGTTCTTGAAATAGAGAGATAGATAGATACATGTTATGGGGACATTAAATAAATGACTGACAATGAAAATGGGCGAAGTATCTGTGGAATAATATTCTTTTTCAGGTCTTTTAGTGAAAGACTTATTTGCATGAGAAACTGCTAAAAGTAAGTATATCAAGTAAGAATAAATGTTTTTGTGTCATAGTTTTTTGAAGAATTTTGAAATTTTTGAAGAATATTGAATATATTGAAGATTTTGGGGAGAATATTGACTATATGGTACACTTTCAGAAGAATGAACAAGTCTGTCCTAGAGGTACAGTCAACTGAAAAGATGGAAGTGAGTCTCCTTTTCAGTATCCACACATCATATGAAGGGATAAATCCCTGAAGAAGAACACGTTTGAAATACAAGTCCATGGAAAGGTGGAACACCTTTTAATTAATGGATTGCCTCAGCGTTTACAATAAGGGCCTCAAATATATTTACTATTCTGAAGAGGGTGCAGGACCAGATAATACATAGGGCTAGGATTGCAAGGTGTCAGATTATACCCCATAGCACTTAATAAAAAGGAAAGTAAAAAGTAGAATTATATGCATTTGATAATTTTTAAATTCTTTTATAGTGTTACATAATCCTTAAATTTATATAGGAATATAAATTAAAATTTTATATAAAGTGAAGTTCTCAATTAAATTAAAATATTCCTACAAATAACCCAACCCTTTGCTGCCTAGTCAATTTTGACACATAAGGACCCCACCAGGCAGCATAGAATTGCTCCTTAAGGTTTCTGAAGCTGTAAGTCTTTTGCGAGGCACATTACCTTATCATTTTCCTATGGAGCTGCTCTGGTGTTCAAATGAAGAGACTTTCAGGTACTTCTCCGGGTTCTAATAATCATTGCAATGGTGACACAGAAATTCATAAACAGAATTCATGATTGAAGAGTTTATTAAGGAAGTTACCAAGTTGTAATACCATGTTACGGAGTTTCACATCCGCTAATAAATGCCCCAAGGAACCCATCAGTATCTTTGGTAAGCCTCAAAATGAAGGTGGTCAACTCAAGCTCTGTGGTTCAGAAAACCCAGATCTCTACACTCAATGTCATGAGGTACTTAGCTCCCGTGAGCTCCAGTCAGAGGGCATTCCACTCTACTTCTGTAGATTAGCAAGTTCAACTTACTCTCTTAAGTGCACAGAGACGCTCAACTCCATAAGCCAGGCTCCTGCACAAAAACACTTAACTCGCCTGTAGATTGAAAAGTCCATCCCTCCATTCCATGCTTTGACTCCCAATTCTGCTGTCAATCTTTTGATGGCGTAGCTCTCATCTAGACCCAGAAGATTTTCTGTTTTCGTCCGTATGGTCCACTCTCAGTGGAACTGAAATATCTCTTTGTGATTTTCAGATGGTTCATTTTTATGCGCAGAAGGATGACACCGCAGGGAATTCCTTTCCTCTTTACTCACAGGTGAATCCTTTCCATATTTTCCCACATCTTCCTACGAGAACCATGCCGAGAAAGGTCATTTTATGGGAGTTAGAGACTGGCTAGAGGAGCCACATTACATAATTCACTGCCTGCAGCTATATCAAGAAAATGGCTCAAATTTTTAGACACAGTCCAGTCCAACTATAGGAAGTTGTCAAGTATGTTGGTTAAATGTTAAGTTAAAAGCTTCTCCTGATTGATGTAGCTTGGGGAACTAAGGAACCCAATCTGTAGTAGCACCACAGGCTGGTGGCTACAGAGGAAGAGGCATGCAAGATGAGCATGCCCAGCTGGTGATGAAAGAGATAAATGAATGCAAGGTCAGCAGATCAGATAATGCATTAGATCAGGTTGTTCAGAGAAATAAATCCAGTGAAACTCATATATGTGAAAGAAAGAGTTTTATATCAAGATGTAATCATATACATCCCAGCCCAGTCCAATTCATGTCCATAAGTCTGCTCCTAGTCCATAAGTCCCTCTTCACATTCCTGCAGTTACATGCAATGATACAAAATGCAAGACGAACACCAGTGGGTGCAAGTCCTGTAGCTCTGATGGCAGTGAAAGCATCACAGGTTTGCTGGATGGTCCTGGATGAGCATTACAGGCTTCTTGCTCATCAGCAGGAAAGTGAAGTCAGAGAGGGTGTGGGGGGAGTTCCCAGGATCCACATTCATATGGAAACACTGTCAGGTGGTGACCTGATTGATAGGCTTGACTTCACCTTACACTTTTATATATCTTCAAGTTGACATAAAAGTTTGTAACTATCACACATGGCCTATTAGAAGGCAGACCACTGATTGCTCCCAGGTTGTTGGTGAAAGTGATATGGCAGGTTGTTGGTAAAAGTTCAAGACCAGAAATCAATAACCCAATGCAGGGTCCAAGCTCAGCAAAATGCAAATGAGTTTTCCATAGTGTTCACTTATATAGGAAGCAGATCACACTCCACAAGGAAGCTTCCTTGCAATTTCATCAGGGCTATAACCTGGGGAAGGATGCTCATCTCACCCTAAACTTCTTGTAAATGATAGGATATTCATAGTACATCCCATTATGGCGATTATTACATTGTGTTAGGTCATGTCATGCATGGGGAATTAGTAGGTATTAACTGCCAAACCATGAGATTCTTTTTGACCAGCTAAATTGACCCAACACGTAACTATTAAACTTATTAAATTTGTATGATGAGCAAATGATCAGAAAATTGGCCTATATGAAAAAAAAAGTATGGTATTGGGATTGTAGGAAGACTCTCACCTGCGATAGTAAAATGACATAAGTATATTTGATGAAAGTGAATAGAGCTTAAAGAACTGATTAATGAAGGTAACAGCATTCAATACGTGTTATATTTCTGTCTAAATGGTCACTATGAGTTGGAGTACACTCAACAGCAGTGAGTTTTGTCTTTGTTTTATAAGTCAGGAACTCCAGTGTCATAGTCAGTTATGCACTGGGCCGCTCACACCTCTACATGAGAAAGGCAATGCTCTGCGCCTATAAAGATTGAAAACCTTGGGATCCCACAGGGTCAGTTTGATTCTGTCCTGTAGAGGCGATGTAAGTTCAAATCAGCTCAATGGAAGTGAGTTTGGATATTGTTTTTATCACAAGGAAAAAAATTCCTCACAAATGAATCAACATATAATATCATGATATAAAGGGAAAATAAAGTTTCCTAGGCTTTCATTTTATTTGTATCCATAATCAACAGGTCTGGAAGCAGCAGTTAAGAAATCAAAGCAAATATTGTACCAGGCAAATCTGCTGACAAGGATTTCTATTAAGAGCTAAAAATAAAGACATCTCTTTGAAAACTAAGGTGAACTAGACTCACGCACTGATACTTTTAATCACCTCATATACATGTGAATGCTGGTCAATGAATAATAGTCTGAAGAATAACTGATACCTTCGAATTGTGGTGTTGGTTGAGGATAGTAACACATCATCAATTGACAGGAACAAAAAAAGAAATCTAGGTGAGCAGACACATCCAGGAAGCAAGCTCCTTATAACTGAGGATGGCAAGACTATCTCACGTGTTTTTAACAATACATCAGGAATCTAAAGGCATCATGCTTTGTAAAATTCAGGGTCAGAGAAAAGAGGAAGACTCCCAATGGAATGAACCAATGCAGTCACGTTAACAATGGGTGCAAACCCTGCAAAGCTTTGAGAAGGGTTCAGGACTGGACAGTGTTTCACTCTGCTGCATCCGAGGTCACTATAAATCCGAACTGACTTTATGGCCGCCAACAACAACAGTCACCATATGTAGGGAAGGATTTACTATTACCAATATAGTTCTATGGGCTTTGAATTGGATTTATCAAGTCCTCTTTTCACATTTGAATAATCATTGTGATTTAGATATTTAAATCAAGCGATAAAGTGAATTCTAAGTATAAACATTGATAGACTTTTCATGTGAATCCCTCTTGTGGTAGTTATATAATTGTTAGTCAATTTGAGGATTCGAGTGAAGGGATGGAGTCTAGCCTGTCAATCAGGTGATAGCCAATGAGGCCTCTGTCTGAGCATGGCCTTCTCCTGAGGATTCTGGGAACTCCTATATTCCTCCCTGGAGGTGGGAGATTCTCCTCTCTCTCAGCATACTCCCTTGGAAGCACCCTACTGGCAAGACTCACTCCCTGCTAGACATCCCTGAGGAGAAGCCACATGGACCTACTCTGATGCAACCAGATCCCTGAGAGCTGGAGATGCCACATGGAGATCTCTGCCAGCACTGCGATGCTTGCAAATCCACTGGATCCACAAAACTTCCCACCAACTGGCCTGTGATCTTTCTGCATTCAGCATCATTGCATGTGTTTTGTGAGTCTGAAGAGGTCTTTATAGATTGGTATTAGACATATGGACTAATATCGGACTTATGGACTAAATCTGGACTAGACTGGGATGTTTTCTCAATATTCAACTGCTCTTGTATGTAAAGCTTTTTCCTATACACATTTGAATCTCCCTGGCTTTGTTTCTCTAGTCTACCCAGACTAACACACCTCTCTTTCCCAGAGACAGTTTTCTAGTTAGCTCAATATAAGATACTGCTTTTTAGTTTGTTGAGGTTTTTGTTGCTGTAAAACTTCTAAATGTTTTACATTTGAAACCGGGATCTCACATTTATGTGCAAAGCTTGTAAGGGCTCTGATCACAGCATTAACCCTCTGCACCAGGCATAGATGACTGTGAGTCGATCAGAACGAAAGAAGAGAAGATGTGTGATTTTGTCCAAATGATAGTTGAAATGTGTATGCATTATTGAATTCTAGGTACATGCAAAAACAAACCTGAAAACAAATACACTGCTCTCACATATTTTCCATCTTATAATGATGCTATAAATTGTTTGAGACTGTGAATCTTTACAGGAGCAGCCTTATCTTTCTTCCTCAGAGTAACTGGTAATTTTGATCTGTCAAGTGTGCGGCTAACAGACAAGCCAGTGTTCCAGATAGCCACCAGAGCTTGTTTATATGCTCAAAGCAAAAGAGGAAAAATAAACCACTGTGATAGAGTCAATTTTGACTTACTGTGACCCTATAAGACATAGTGGAACTGCCCACCTTGCATTTCTGAGGCTGGGAATCTTAAGGCAGCAGAAAGCTTCCATTGGGCAGGCCATGTTTGACCTGTTAACCCTGCGGCTAACAACACATGCGCAACTCAGAATGTCAGCATGCACCTTCTTAAGATGCCAAAGAGAGATCCAATTGGTGAGCAAAATGGGTGAATGAGAAAGAGAGAGAGTAAAAGGAGCAGGGTGGCGGTGGGTGGGGAAAAATGGGGCCAGCAAATGAAATAAAATATCAGAATGATTTATTTTAGAATAATTAATCTTAGACTTGACCCAAGGAATTAATGATTAAAGATGCCTCAAATGTCCAATTCTTGCAAGATGCTATTCTGCTCCATTTAAACCCCACTCCTCCCTTGAGTATATTCCCTCATGCCCCTGGGTTCTCAGATGAACAGCAACATTTCACAGAAACTCACAAAACTTTCAGCAAATGTCTCAATTATTGTGAGCGTTGTTCAGGCCCAAATCCCGAGGTCAGGCAGAGAAAAACCAAATGCAGGATCCAAAGCTGGAAGCCAGAAATGTCCAAAAGTCACAGCAGGTCTCCTTGCTTCTACCAATGCTCAGTCAAGAAATAGAGGTCTGACTTTCCAGGTGAGATGTGTACCAACTGGACAGGAGTACTAGCATTTATACCTCGTCCAAGGAAAACAGAGCATGGTGTCTTCGGTCACACCGTCTGCTAAAAGAATGCTCCCAGGGAAAGAATGGTTGTGACTTGGCTCACACCTTCTACTAAAGTGAGATCTTTAATGCCACTTTAATGCTGTCCATTAGTACAACCCTACAAAGATAAGATGACAGCCATAGGCATGTTGTTGTTGGCGGCACTCCACTCAGTTCCCACTAATATGTATCACAGTAGGAAACAATATCCAGTCTCGCACCATCCCTACAATTGTCCTTAGGTGTGAGTGGTGTCGATCCATTTTGTCCAGGGGCTTCCTCTTTCTTTGCTGTCCCATTACCAAGAATTATAAATTTTTCTAGGGATGAGAAATCCAGCTGATTCCCACTTGTGTTAGTCCAGGGAGACTAGAGAAACAAATCCAAGGAGACTCATATGTGTATAAGAAAGAGCTTTATATACAAGAGAAATTGTACCTTAAGAAACATCCCAACCAAGTCCAAATCAAGTCCATAAGTCCGATAATAGCCCATAGGCTTGCAATGATGCTGAATGCAGGAAGATCACAGACAAGTAGGTGGAAATTCCTATGGATACAGTGCTGGGCTGGTGGAAGCATCTCACCACCAGCATGGGTCTCCACGTGGCCCTCCAGCTCCGGGGCTCTGGCTCTATCAGATATGGCTCCTTGTGCCATATCAGCAGGAAGATGGAGCAGAGAGAGTATCCAGCCTCCAGGGAAGAAGACAGGAGTTGCCAGAATCCTCAGCAGAAGACCATGCCCACCCAGAAGCCTCATTGGTTATGATTGACATGCTAGACTCAACCCTTTCACAAGTTCATAGGAGATTATGTAACTGCCACAGACCATCCCTTGTCAACTTGATGGTTTTAAAAAACTCTTTAGCCATAGATAATTTTTAAACAAAACAATGGTAAAATAATATCTGTATCTCATTTTGTAACTTGCACACCACTTAACCTTTCTATTAGGACAATGTTGCTTGGTGCTAATAGGCACAATCAGATCTAATAGAACAAATCAGCGTTGTCCTTATAGATTTTTCAATACATAATTATTATGGAAGCAGATTGCTACATTCCTGCTGGCCTCTGGTATACACTGAATTGCTTAACCATTGTGCTACTAGAGCTCCCTGTCTTCTAAAGTCCCTCTTATCATTTTGATTTCCTACTAAAAATGAGAGTTCCTGTGGACTCATAGCTAATGGCCTCTTGATGAGTGCAATTTGTGGTTTCAAGTCAGACTAATATGTGTGTAGACCTATCTTATTGATGCTTTGATTAGCAATTCCCGAATGACATATTACATTGACCATGTTCTCTTATGCTTATTTGCCTTTGCTAGGGAGCCCTGGTGGCATAGTGATTATATGTTGGTCTGCTAAATGAAAGGTTAGAAATGTCCACCCATTCAGCAGGACAAAAATAGGGCTTTCTGCTCCCATAAAGAGCTGAAGTCTGGGAAACCCACAAAGGCAGTTCTGGTCTATTCTATAGGGCCAATATGAGTCAGAATTCACTCCATGGTAGTGAGTTTGGTGACTGAGTTATTTGTCTCTGCTAGGGTATATGTTACTTTCTCTATTCCATTTAGTAATATTGTTGTTTGTTTTTAATTTTAAGAGATATTTGTATGTTGGAGCAAAAATATAATTTTTTGAAAATCAGAAATGTGTTCTGAAAATATTTTCTTTCAGGATGACTTCTTTTTGTTTTTTAAAATTTGGATTATTATTTAAATATAGGATTTTATTAAATGATGCTCCATGATAGAAGTTAAAACTTTTCTACTACTTTCTAAATTTCCACACCAGAATCTTACTATTTTGCAATATTTTTTAATACCCTAGAATAAATAATATATTTTTCTTAGTAAAAGTACTTATATTTATCACAGTTCCTTTGTTTGGAAATAAGGGGACACATTTGAGCTAGCTTTTATATAAACCTAGATAAAAGAGAAAATATAAACAAGGAGACTGGAATGGACAAAGCTCAGAAATGAATTGTGATTTGAATGTAGAACTTTTCATTGTATCGTCCTTCTTCATCATCTCTGAGCTTCCCAAGTTGATAATTGTTTTTACATTCTTCCTTAGAATGCTTTCAGTTTCTCAGTTATATAAGAAAATAGATGAGATGAAATGGCAAAATCTCTCCACATAAACGCTGACGACGAATGTATGCTTAAGTAAGTGTGGTGAAGAAGGCTGATGGTGCCCGGCAACGGAGAGATATAGCGACTGGAGTCTTAAAGACGAAAATAAACAAGCGGCCATCTAGCCCAGAAGCAACAAAGCCCACATGGAAGCAGCACACCAAAATATGTGATCATGGAGGGCAGAGGGGACCTGGTCTCAAGCAATAAAGGTGTGGGGGGGATCATATTATTGTGAATGAGGGGAATGCATGATGGGGACTCAATACCCATCTGTAGACAACTGAGCATCTCTTGCAGAGTGGTAGTGGGGAGGAGATGAGTCACTCAGGGTTCAGTGTAGCAATAATGAAACTCACAGCCTTCCTCTAGTTCTTAAACGCTTCCTCCCCCCAATACTCATGATTCTAATTCTACCTTGCAAACCTGATTAGACCAGAGGATGCACAGCAGTATAGGTGGGAACTGGAAACACAGGAAATCCAGGACAGATGAATCCCTCGGGACCAGTGGTGGGAGTGGTGATACCGGGAAGGAAGGAGACGTAGAAAGGAGGAACTAATCACAGGGATCTACATATAACCTCCTACTTGAAGGATGGGCAACAGAAAGGTGGGTGAAGGGAGACGCTGGGCAGTGTAAGATAAAATAAAATAATAATTTGTAAAACATCAAGGGTTCATGAGGGGGGGAGGAGCAGGGAGAGGTGGAGGAGAAAAAGGAAAATGAGGGCTGATTCCAGGAACCCAAGTGGAAAGTGAGTTTTGAGAATGATGAGGGCAATGAATGTATAGGTGTGCTTTACACAATATATGTATGTGCGGATTGTGATAAGAGTTGTATGAGCCCCAATAAAAGGATTTAAAAAGAGAGAAAGACATGGTAAAGTCATATTTCCACATTTAACAAATCAGCCTCTCAAAATTTATATAGCCCTTGAACACAAATCCATAATATCAAGCAGAGATCCCAGTTCATCTGTGTATGTGTTATCCTGTTATCCTCACACAGTTGACAGTTTCATAATCAAGAATGTTTTATTGGTGGCCCCACTAATGTATTGCTAGCCTTTGACTTGTATTAGGAAAAATAGAGGAAATTATTTCTAAAATGTTATGGAAAATTATAATCCCACTGGCAGTCAGTTGATTCCAACCTTGTGTAGAGTTTGCTAGGCTATAAGTCTTTACCAAGGCTGTTAGCCTCTCCTTTCCTTCTCCATAGAAGCTAGTGCTCTTAAACTACTCATTTGGTGGCTTGGCCATCCAATATTACTCAACAATGTCACCAAATCACCTCCATGGGCAAAGAAAAGAAAAGAAATCCCACACAAGCAAATAAACATGCAAAATCAAACTCAGTGTCATAGAGTCAATTTTGGCTCACAGCGAGCGACCACACAGGGCAAACCAGAACTATCCTTTGGATTTATAATGCTACACATCTTCATGGTAGCAGAAGGTCTCATCTAGCTCCCATGGAGCTGCTGGTAGGTTGGAACTGCTTGCTCACGTTGTGGTTATTAGCCCCACAGGTACCTCACTGCACTGCCAGGGGTTCTTAGGGACAATGATCAAAGTCACTGCAACTCCCAGTAACCCTGTAGAACGGTAAAACTGTCCCTTTAGGTTTTTGAACTGACTTTTTTTCTTATTTAAAAGATAATCTTTTATTGTACTTTTGATACATGTCCAGGTGGCAAGGAAGTCTGCACCAAGGGGCCCACCAGCTCTATTATCCGTGCAGGAAACTAGAAGGAGTTAGAGAGTGGAGGTGATGCTGGACGGATTGCAGTAAGGCAGGCAAGAATGTGCTCAGCGATGGAGTTCAGCGGGTGTCCATTAGTGCATTTGGGTAAGGGACGGGGCAGGGCAGAAGTGGCTGGGCTGCCGGGCAGGGCAGAAGGGAGGCAGTAACAGCCGGCAGGTGTTGTTTACCTCTACATGGGTGACTGTACTGTCTCCTCCTCTGTTTGCCCCCTTAATCCCCATCTCCCAAACTCCAACATTAAAAAACATTGATGTACTTAGATGTTAAGTTGTTTATTTTACTTTCGAGGAGGGTCATATTTCCCCCTTGGTGGGATTTCTCTGGTAGTTGTTGAGGAGGAGATCTTCCTGGGCTTGCAATCTAGTGGTCAACCTGGTGGCCATGTTCTGGATTCCAACTATAAATCTGTCTGGGAGTGAACCCCTTATCTCTATCCTACAGAACTGAAGGTAGTTTTGAAGTGCTAACTTTGTGGTCGGCAGCCAAATGCCTAACTCATTAGCCTGTGAAAGCAAAGCCTTTGCTGTCATGTTTTTCTCTAATTTAAATGAAACCAAAACAAAATAAACATTGCTTTCAAATTTCAACCCCCAAATTATAACAAAAATTTAAAAGTGTCTTTGCATGCACACACGCATGCACACACATGCACACACACACACACACACACGCACACACTGCTGCTGCCCTACCCATTCCTTAGTGACCCCATCTCCTCCAGGGCATAGTGAAACTATCCAATAGGTTTCCTTCGGGAGCTGAAAAGCAAATTCTCCTTCTACAAAGAAGCGGTTAGATTAGATTTCAACTGGGCACATACATTTTGGTTAGCCATGTACTCAACCATAGTGCCACCAGGGATCTTGGAAATGATAAACTTAACACAAAGTTTTGCACTTGAAGATAAAGGGAGAAGAGATATATGCCTATTTCACACTTACCAGATAAAAACAATAAGTGACAGAATTTGATTCATTGAAAAATAATTGTTTTCCTTAGAGCCACTTAGTGATGGCACTCCAACAGCGAGAATATGTTTGGAATGGACAACTGTGTGCCAGGGAGGTGAATATAAAATTTCTAAATATCAGGTATAGATAAACACATGAAAATATTACAGTGGAGAGATATCTTTTGTAGTATAAATGCTTCACTACTAAATATATTACTTTGTATTTTATTGACATTCAGTGTTAAACTCTAACACCTGTGTGTATGTATGTGTGCAGACATATGTACATATATACACATGCCTATGAGACTAGATAAATATTTTTAACTCATATCATTTATTCATTCAATATTTCACCCCCAAATAATAATGTTTATGGCCTTTGGGAAGGAAAGGAACTTGGGTTAGAAACAGATGTCTTTTTAAGCCTTGCAATTTTGATATCCTTTTTCTATAATTTGGATATGTTACTTAATCGTTCTGTGCTTAAGGATCTTCATCTAGAAAACAGAAGCAACTTTTAAGGGTTGTGTTCTAAAAGTTATAAAATAATGTTTTCATAGTGTCTGGCCTTCAATATATGATTAATCAAAGGCATTAATTGTTGATGATTTTTATCTTTCATCTATTTTCAGCATGCTATCATGATCATCAATTATTTATTCAGTAAGCACCCTGAAGTAAGAGCTAGATATCAGTGATACTGGGAAATAATGATAAACTATATACTTCAACAAAGGCTTTCAACTTCTCACATGAGAACCATCAAATTCTAATGGACGATGTTCTCGTAAGAAACATATATTAACCTTAATATCAGTGTGCTAGAAATTTAGAACAAGGATTACCAGGTTCAAGGGTTTCTCATTATCAACTTCTTTCTTCATAATTTGCATCTTCCCTAATGCATTCTGGTCCTCTCCCGCCCGTGCTCTCTACTCCATGATACTCCCACTATTTCAGCAAAGTTTTAACCTTAAGCACTGAAGATGTAAGTGAAAAAAAAGGGCACAATTTTCTTATTTTAAGAATGGTTTTATATTATGGGCGGTTTAAAATTTTCCTCTGCTTGGTGCCCAAATAACCGTTTCTAACTACTATTTGGCGTTTGCTTCGTCATTGCACTGACATAATGTAAGTAATTTTAAAATGTAATTAACTATGCTTAGCTTTTTGGAAGATGTTTGTGTTCTGTGATCATAATAACCTATCTGTAATGAACCATGTCTTGTAGTTACGAAAAGGCATCAATCCAGTAGTTTTTTGGCATTCTCTGCATTCATCTCACAGTGGAGAGCAGGCTTAAAATAATAAAAACAATACAACAGCAATGAAACAAAGCCAACATCCTATGACTGAAGATTTTCACTCCTCGGTAGTGAAACCAAGAGTAACTCAACGTTATTAGCTTTAACCATTTTCTGTATGTCCTGCCATTTAGAATTCATACATAGTACATACCTGAATTTTTGAAATAATAATATATTAGTAGTAAACAACTTAATCTACTCTGTGTATGCATATGTTTCATTTGTTGTTGTTATTGTTAGGTTCCAGGGAGTTGGTTCTGACCTCTCATGACCTTATCTGCAACAGAAGGACAAACTGCTTGGTCCTGTGCCATCTCATTTAGTATCCTTTACAGTAGTTATGCGCTATGTCCACTATGGTAGGTGCATAATATGTTGTTCATTTAAGAGTATTAAGAATGAAGGAGAGGGGCATAGACTGTCAATCAGGTCTGAGCTTGATGACCTCATTTGTAGGTGCTAAGGAGATAAACAGTTGACTGGAGGCAGGACACATGCTCACTCCCTATGAGACATTCCTGCAGGCAAGGCTCATGTAGTGATAGAGCCCTGGAGCTGAAGGAGACACATGGGATCCCTGCCAGCTCTGAGATGCTGCCACGGCCACTGGATCCACAAGACTTTCCACCCTCTGACCTGTTATCTTTCTGCATTCAGCATCATCGCATGTGTTTCATGAATCTGAAGAGGAATTTGTAGATTTGTATCACCCATATGGGCTAATATCGGATTTGTGGATTTGATCTGGACTGGGCTGGAATGTTTTCTCAATATTCAATTGTTCATTTATATAAAACTCTCCCTTATATACATGAGTGTCTGTGAATTTGTTTCTCTAGTCTATGCATACTAACATATCCACTTTAAAGACGTACAACTGCTTTGTACTTTGCTACGCTTAGTCATTTATATTGCAATATATCTTAGTGTTATACTTCTAATGAAAAATAATTTCATTTAATTGATACTAATTGATCAAAAATATTTTATATTAGCTATGAGGAGGATAATTTCTGCATATGATTTCCCCTCAAAGCTGATGAAAGCGCAGTAAGCGACGTTAGCATTGACCAAATATGTAGACTTGTACTTAACATTTCAAGTTATTTATATGTCTGCTCCAAAGCATACACAAAAAATAGATGAGGCAACATTTGTGTGTATAATAATCAAATATGAATTTTATTGATAGCTCTTGAAATATTCAGCTTTTAGTCTGAACCAGATCAGTCAGTGTAACTGTTTTCCATCCCCTGTGATAAGGAGGCTTCCACGAGGGGCTCTGTATCAATTGAGTCCAACTAACCATAATTAGGAAGGTTTTGCATGTGAAAAGGTTTTCATATGAGAAACTTGTCATTTTGGCATAATCATTGAACCTTTCTATATTCTAGTCACTGTATCTTTATTCTCTCACCAAAATCTTCAGTGTTTTCTTTTTACTTTTTGATTTGGCATCAGCAGATTTTTCTCTGTATGCTGAACACACTGTAATTTTATGTGCACTGGGCCTCTGCTCATGCTCTTCACTAGATTTGGAATGATAAGTCATCAATCTCAACCTAAAAATAAGTTGCTACTTTCCCTCCTAGCTCACCTCAACCCAGTATTGTGTTAAATAAACCACATTTTTCTTCTATAATAGACATTATACAAATGTGGTTTCTCTGTTGTGTTGTACTCTTTTAAATTCATATTTAAAAATTGTAGTGTTACATTTGGAAGGGAATTGAAGCTATAATTTCTAATAAATAATTCTGGTAGCACAGTGGGTGAAACATTGTGCTGGTAGCTGAAAGGTTCACAGTTTGAATCCATCAGTTGCTCCATGGAGAAAAAAGAGGCAGTCTGCTTTCATTAACATTTACAGTCTTCTAAATCTATGGAATAATTCCACTCTATCCTATTGGGTTGCTATGAGTCAGAGTTGACAGCACTGGATTATTTTCAATGAAATGAGAACTTGTGGCAATGGTTTTAAGTAACCAGTGTAAAATTATTTTTCTAGTATAGATCAGTAAGGACAAAATTCAAAGTTATGTTGTTACATGCTGAATTCATCCTTTAACTGTATTCCCACATTATAATATTTTTCCTTGTAGAGTTAGCAATTATCATTTACAAAGAATTAAATAGATGGGTTTTAAAGGATGTGTGAAAAAATGGTTTTAATAAGTCTTGAACTGTTGACTTATAATCTGTACCTTACCAATTCTTATTGGGTCTTCTTTTAATTCAGAACAGCTAAATAAAAAATTTAGCTGACAAATTCATAAGTCTCTATAGGGAAAAATAAGAAAATTTATACAGAAGTTTATTATTAAACCATAAGTAGCAGAAAATATTATTGTTATACAATTTACCATGTGTTTGAGTCTTGACTGAGATTTCGTTCAATCTTATATAATATCTTCCTCCAAATAGGTACTTGGAAAGGAACCCAAATTCAATCAACACCTCTGCCATGAAGGCGGTTCCAACTTATCACCACCCTGGGTAGGGTTTCTGAGACTGTGAATCTGTACAGGAGCAGATCATTTTCTCCAGTGCAGTGGCTGGAAGGTTGGACCCTCCTATCTTGTCATGAGTTGCCCAACACTGTTGCCCAGGGACACTAGGGCTCCTTGAACACAAACCACACATGGGCCCACCTTTCTTGCAATGTGAATCATATTTCCTGCTTCTTTTGCACTGAGAAGGATAAACACATAGAGGTCTCTATTATCAAACAGTTTATAAGAATAGTCCTATTTAAAATTGTATTTTCTTAAAATTTATGTGCCCAACTTCACTTTCATATTTGATGAATTTCATGCATTCCTCTGTGTCAAAATGATTGATGCCTTCATATTTACCTTAAAAAAAGTAATGATTCCTGGGATTTCTATGGTTATTTGTGCCTGAGGAATATTTTTTATACATAAATACAATTGTAGTGCAAATGTAATTGTAAAATAATTACTTTTCTCACATATAAGAGTATAATAGAAATGAAATACACATATAATTATATTTTGAAAATATTATTTATTTATAGAAAGACATATTTCTAATTTATTTATACTATGTCCATTGTAGGAACCCTGGTGGAAAATTGGTTAGGAATTAGGCTTCCAATTTGCAAAGTCAGCAGTTTAAAACCACCAGTCAACCTGAGGGGCAAAGACGAGGCTCTCTGCTCCTGTAAAGAACTACAGCCTTGGAAACCCATAGAGGCAGGTCTACCCTGTTGTATAGGTTCCCTTCGAGTCAGAATACAATTTAGCAGTCACTTTGTTCTTACTGGTTTACATACATATAGTAAAAAAGTTATATTTATTTTAATACAATTTTAATATTTACATATTGTTATAAAGAATATTAACATTCTGTGTAATTTTGGTATTGTGCACTTTGTACAGTCAACCTCTAAGGTAGAGAAGGGAGGCATTACTTATTACTTACCGGTCAGTGAGGAGACATCTTAATACGGAAGTGACTTGCCAAAGTTTATTTGGCTACAAACTGATTGAGTAGGTGCACGGATCTTCCTATTATCGGTCCAATGTAACAGGCTTCCAATTAGGTTGTCTTGTATTCCTTTACAAAACATTAATCTGGACTCTGAAGCATTATTTTCTTAATCTGGACTTTCTGATACCCTGTTTGGAATATTTTATCCATGCTTTTAAATCATTTCTTGGCTACTTCTCCACTCCTCGAGAGCATTGGCAGATAAGTGCTGGACTACTGATACCACTCCCCCAAGTGGCTCTTTGGGATATAAGTGAGCTTATCTTCTCCTGTAAAGATTTATGACCTTCGAATTCTCATACATGGACTCTGTGGATCATCACTAACTTGATGGCAGTGGGTTTGGTGGTGTCCACACCCAGACTGTTCTAAGTGCTTTTTTGTGAATAAAATAATCTGATCATCTAGGCATAGGTACACAAGTAGATAGATCCTGCTTAAATTTAGATGCCTGAAAACCTCTAAAACTTCACATCAACTTTGTGCAATAGATTAGAAATATTCCAATTTAGAGATTATTAAATTAAAACATCCTCCTTGGTTTATCAACTTGCTGTAATGTGGTAGTTTGCATGTTACTGTGGTGCTGGGAGGTATGCCACTGGTATTTAAAATACCAGTAAATTCACTTATTGTACGTAAGCCTCTGTGAAGCTTTAAAACTAAGACCAAACTAAAAGCAAGCTCACTGCCATTGAGTAGATGTCGACACAGAGCAAGACTACAGGACTGGTCAGATCCTCCCCTGTGAGTTTTTGACACTGAACTCCTAATGGGATTAGAAAACCCAGTCTTTCTCCATCTGAGCTGATGGTGGTTTCAAACTGCTGACCTTGCAGTTAGTATCCCAATGCATTCCACCAGGACTCTTCCAAACAAAGAGAGACTAGGATAAATATCCCAAAAGGCTTTCTGAAATTTAATCAATGAAAACCCTACAGATCAAACAAAAATTTGTCATATTTACTTATTTTTGTTAAACCACGAGAAAGGACCAATAGCTAGAGAACACAGGCTATTGTGTGGAGGAGAGTAGGGGTGAGGGGGATGAACTGGCTCTATAGTTGCAATAATGGACTTGAACGTAATAGTGATTGTGAGGAGGATACGTAAAAAGGCATTGAGTAAGAAGTACCATACAGCAGAAATCTTATTATCAATCACTTAATTAGCTATGAATCCTAAGACATAGATGCTAAAAGAAAATTTGAATTCAGGCAGTCTAGATTCAGAGTTTACATATTTATGCTAGTTCTATTTCACCACCTACAAGCAGTGTTATCTTTAACACATTATCACAATTATTTTTCAATTAACAACTATCTCATTATCTGAATTCTACATTTGCAATGATAGTGAAGAATCAACATTAAAGATGTATGACTGGTGGTAATACATGACCTAGTACAACATGAGTGAGATTAGAGAAGTATCAAATTTGGCCATGATTCTCGGTGTTTTGGCAGTCATTCTTCTTTATGTAATCTGAAGAAACTAGAGATACCCAGAGAAATGGACCAATGGATAAGATCATGATAAATGGAGGAAAGATTGAAATTGTCAAGGATTTCGTCTTGCTTGGACAAATGCTCATGGAAAGAGCAATATGTTCATAGAAAGAGCAGCCAGATATCAAGCCACAGTGAATTAGGAAAAACTATTGCCCAAGACCTCATTAATGCGTTGATAAGCAAAGATGTTACTTTGAGGACTAAGGTACACTTGAAGTATCCATGGTATTCTCAATAGCCTGATATACTTTTAAAAGTTTGCCATTGGATTAGTGAGACCAAATGTTAATCAATATATTTGAATTGCAGTGCTAGTGAAGAATATTGAAAGAATTATTCACTGTCAAAGAAATGAACTGGTCTGTCTTGGAAGAGGTATTGCCAGTGTGCTCCATAAAAACAAGGGTGGCGGTACTTTGTCTCACATATTTTGGACCTGTTGTCAGGAGCGACCAGTCCTTGGAGAAGGACATCACTCTGGTAAAGAGGAGGGGTGGTGACAGAGTAAGGCCCTTGAAGAAATGGATTGCCATAGTGGCTGCTCCAATGGGCTGACCAGTGGAAAATTGGGAGGACAGAGCAGGGCTGGGCAGTGTTTCCTGCTGTTGTACAGAGGTCACTACAAGTAGAAGCTGACTGGACAGGATCCAACAACCTCATCACCATGTCTGAGATACCCAGGTCCAAAGGAATGATATTGAATTCGACATGATGAGTATTTCAAGATTTTTCACTTGAAATATAAGGCTGTGTGTGAGAGGATGATATCTACATTCCTACAAGTATGTGTTAGTCTGGGTAGACTAGAGAAACAAAATTCATAGACATTCATATTTTATGAGAAAGTTCTGTGTAAAGGGTAAGTGTATATTAAGAAAGCATCCCAATCCAGTGCTTTCCAAGCCCATAAGTCCAACATTAGTCCATATGTCTGTCACCAATCTACAAAATCCTCCTCAATCTCACAACACACACACACACACACACACACACACACACTGATGATGAATGCAGGAGGAAAGGAGAAAAGCCAAACAATGAGTGTATAAGAATCTCAGCACTGGCAGGGGTCTCCATGTAGTTTCTCCAGTACCCAGGGCTGCATCCACGTAGGTCCATGTGGCTTCTCCTCAAGTATGTCTCACAGGAAGTCACACTAGCTAAGGCAGCCACACACTGGTCTGACCATCAGAGAATAAGAGTAAAAGACAGGTGAGGCTCACCGAGCCATTTATCCCTCCACCCTTCAATTAACCTGCCCTTTAATTAATCCCACATGTCTTCATTGGCCAGGTTGACACAATAAACCTTAACTATCACAAGGGAAGATCAATTAATTGAACTACTTTTCAAAATTATAGAGCAAACACTAAAGCTAGTGATGACATAATTGAAGTACCATACCATCTTCATCAATATGAAAATGATCCACCATGCAATCAAGGTTCATTGATAATATGGTGGTGATTGGAATGCAACACTGTAAACAAAGAATATGTATTTTAAAAGTATGGCATTTGTGATAAAAATGAAGCTGATGATTATATGATAGAATTGTTTAAGACCATAAATGTTATTGTTGGTAATACCACCTTTCAATCACATAAAAAGCGTGACTATGAGTCTGACTATGATCTATAGACTATTCAGGAATCAAATTTACGACATCTGTGGGATGAGATAAAGGAGAAGCTCCATATCTTCAGCCCAAACAAGGCCAGGGGCCGACTGTGAAACAGACCATCCACTACTCATATGTTGGTTCAGGTTCAAACTGAAGAAATCCATGGAACCAACAAATCCATGGAAACCAACATAATGCCTTGCGTAGATTGCCCCTGAATTTAGGGTCATCTCAAGGACACATTGAGCAGGTGTCAGAAGACCTGGTGAGCAGTGAGATAAGGTCAAGAACACCATATTCAAGGAGTCCAAACACTCACTGAAAAGACAGCAAAGAAAGAAAAGGCCAAATAGAGTTAAGAAAAGCTTCGCAGCCTTGCATTCCTTTTGGTGGTGCATGGGGGCACAAGACAGTGGTGCAAATTTCCAAGAAGAAGTAGTGTGTGGTTGATGGCATCTTCAAAGCCAAACTGAATATGTTTCTTGCTTGGGAGCTAGCTGAAGATGGTTACTCTGGATTTGAAGTTCAAATTATACCCACCAGGGTAGAAATCAGTATCCTGTTCACCACGACTCAGAATGTCCTTGAGAGGAAGGGTCATCTGATCCAAGAGTCGACTGCTGTCTTTCATAAGAGACTTGGCTTCCGTGACCACAATTTTGATCTTTATTCTGAAAAACTGTGCACAAATGGCCCATGTGCCATTGCTTAGGTGACTAGTGCTACGAACTGCGCAGAGGGCTTGCTATGTGGAGGGCCTTCTATGGCTTGTAGTTCATCACAGAAACCTGGGCCAAGGACTTCAAGGTTGTGGTGTCTAGGGAACTCCAAGGACAAAGGCTAACTCAATAAAGTTCATGGATGACCTGATGATCCATCGAAAGGATCCTATTAACTACTAACTTGGCATTGCCTTGCCTCGGGTACTGCTCAGGCAGGGTGTGATGGGCATCAAACTGAAGATCATGCTGCCTGGAACCTAAGTGATAAGATTTGCCCTAAGAAGCCCCTGCCTGACCATGTGAGCCTTGTGGAATCCCCGGAGGAGATCCTACGCACCATACCCATCTCTGATCAGAAGGGTGAGAAGCCAGAGCCGCCAGCTGTGCTTCATTCAACCTATACTCACTACCTAATGGGGTCTTCTTCGAAACTGGATCTGGCTTGTGGATGTTCCTCTGTAAATAACATTAATAAACATTCTGTTAAAGAAAAAAAATTCCTAAGCTTGCTCTTGAATGTACAGCATCCCAAGTAAATGGGTTAAATGATGAAAAATAAGCACTCAAGAGTCCACTTGAGGAGACAAAGTAGCACATAGAAATATAAAGTAGCCTGGATTTAAGCAACATGGAAGAGCTTGCTCAGCAGATTTCAAGATGAAAGAATTTGAGAGTGAAGTCAATCAAGCCTGGAATTATGATATTGACGCGTTCTGTAGCTAAAATACTAACTGGTGCAGAAGCATCAGAAGGAAATGGAATGCAACAGAGTCACCGTCCCCAAAATAATTTGTATATATAACTGTTTCAACAGTTAGCATATGATCAAGAGCTGATGTTATTGAAAGAACACATCCAAACTTCACTGAATATGTTTGCAGAAAAGCAAAATCGAGATTGGCAGACTATCAATTGAAGAGTTTCCATGAACTGAAGCAGTGTTGGAAGCACTCACTGTTGCATGCCAAGAAACCTGGCCAACCAATAGGAAGAGATCTATATTTATATCCATTTCGAAGAAAGGAGAGCAAAGGTTGATAACGGCTACTGGATTGTTTCTGATTCATAAGGACCATATGTACAACTGAAAAGCCCCCTGAAAGGTCCTGTGGCAGCCTCATATTTGTTCTCTTTAAGCCCATTGTTAATGTTTAAGCCCATTGCTGCAGCCACCTTGTCAATTCATCTCCATAAGGGCCTTCCTCTTTTTCACTGCCTCTCTAATCTTATAAGCATAATGTGCTTCTCCAGGGAATGGTCTCTCCTGACAACATGTCCAAGTTATGTGTGATGAAGTCTTGCCACCCTTTCCTCTAAGGGACTGATACATGTATATGTTATCAAATAATTATATGGATATTACATACAAGTAAATTTATTTTGAAAAAAAATGGCTAAATGAAAAAAAGTTCAATTGGTTGTAGCAGCACATCAATAGGGAGCTGTGAAAAATTCAAGTCATATTCAGAAGAAGATGCGGATGTTACTATTGTTGAAATCAAATAGATCTTAACTAAACTAGAATTTCAGAAAGAAGTTTATTTGTGTTTTATTTTTTTATTAATTTTTGGCTATACTTTAATAAATACTTTTATTGGGGGCTCTTACATCTCTGATCGCAATCCATACATTCCTCTAATGTGTCAAGCACATTTGCACATATGCTGCCATCATCATTTTCAAAGCATTCTCTTCCTATTTGAGCCCCTGATATCAGCTCCCCATTTCTTTCCCCGCTCTCCTCCCCTCCCTCATGAACTCTTGATAAGTTATAGATTATTTTTTCCATATCTTACATCATCCTCTGTCTCCCCTCACTCACTTTTCCATTATTCATCCCCCTGGGAGGGCGTTCTAGAATGATCCTTGTTTTCAATTCCTCTTTCTCCCCCCACCCTCCCCTAATTCCTCCTGGTATCTCTACTTTCCTTGTTGGCCTTGAGGGGTTTGTCTATCCCAGATTACCTGTGTTGCAGGTATTTCTGTTTTATTGATTATGCAGAAACACTCAACTTTGAGGATCTATCAAACTATGGGGAGTTTTGCAAAGAATGAGGATTTCACAACATTTAATTGTATTCATGTACAACTTGTATATCGACACAACAGCAATCAAACAGAATAAGGAGTTCTACATGGTTAGCATTTGGAAAGGGGTGCATCAGCATGGTATCCTTTCCCATCCTAATGCTATCTGTGTGCTGTGGACATAACCTAGGAAGTATTGTCTTACAAAGAACAGTGAGCCATCACGATTGCATGAAAGTTCATTCAGAACCTGTGATATGCAGATGATACAACTTTAATTTTAGAAAGAGAACATGAAGCCTTTATTGATCAAGATCAAATATTACAAACTTTATTATGTATTACAATTCAAAAAAAATTGCAATCTCCATAACTGAACCAAAAGACAACATCATAATATATAGATCCAAAGTTAGCTAAGCACAGAAGGACAGGTACAATATGAGTCTGCTGAAGTAAGCTCCAAAAGCACAAGGGACATAAAGGAGAAGTTATTTAATGCATCATTGCTGGGTATAAGTCCAGGCACTCAGGCAAGGGTCAGACCCAACCAAAAGATGCAAATGGAATCCAACTAAAATGAAGGTAAAAAACAAAAACAAAATAACATTAACAACAACAAATGAAAATAGTAGTCAGGGAACAGCCTTAAGGATGACATTCCTTCAGAGCAGCCAATGCACAGAGAGCACCTTAGGACTGGCCCCAACTGGAGACATGGTGTCCCCTCACCGGCACAATGTTCTATGGGGGACAAACTGGATACATTGTGTGGTGTGTCCGGTCTGACTTCCCCACAATGGGGCAAAACACAAAGGGAGCACATCAGAGTAACAAAGTCACAAAGTTCTCAAGAAATCCCAAAAAATAGATTTCTGACTTGGCAGGCAGTTTTTGGAATATCATCAGAACAGGTTGAAAGTCATTCATGAAAGTCAGCAGTTATACCTGGAACTATTTATAGGCCTTTTAAAAACATTAAATTTTCTGTCTAGCTACATAAGATAGGTAGGATAAACAATTCTTAGGAGAAAACACCAGAACAGCAGCTATAGAAGAGGAAGAGGTGGGGGAAAGTGAGTGGGAAGCCAATAAATTTAGGGAGAAGGGAACAACTAGGGATCTAAAATTAATGGCAAGGAAACTGTAGAATTTCTGAGAGCTGAAGGAAGGCTGAACATGATAGGGGTCAGGAGGAAAGTAAAAAGAAATAGAGGAAAGAAGGGGAGGTAAAATCTATACAGAGAAATAAAATATACGCATGTACATATGTAAATTTACTAATATAAAATGATAGGGGCATTGGTCTATGTACATATATTTATATGGTAAAGTATTAAGGTAGCAAATGGACTTTGGGCTTCACCGAAGTCTTCCTTCAACCAAAGAATACATTGTTCTAATGACATGGCACTGTGTTATCCTCACCTTCCCAACAAGACACAAAGACAAAATGGTTGCAAAAGCAAAGGTGGTGAAATCTGAAGGTACTTGGCTATTAGAAGATATGGCATCTGGGGTCTTTGATGCTTGAAGTTAAACAAGTGGCCATCTAGCAGGGAAGCAACAAAGCCCACGTGGAGGAAGCACACTGGCCATAATAAGATAAAAAAACAAACACATTGATGTGAAGGAAAGGGTCAGAGTGGGGACCCAAAGCCCATCTCTGGACAATTGGGCATTCCGTCATAAAGGATCACATGGATGGGTCGATTCACCCAGTGTGCACTATAGCACTGATGAAACACACAACACTCCTCTAGTTCTTAGATGATTCCTGTTGCCCTCCCCCCCCCAAAATCATGATTCAAATTCTACCTCACAAATCCAGGTAGACCGGAATTTTGTACATTATTACAGATAAGAGCTTTTTCCACATGTGACCTCCTCCCTGGGAGATGGACGGCAGAGAATGGGGGTGGGGTGGGGGAGGAAGGGAGACTCCCGATAGGGAAAGATATGATGAAATAATAATCTATAAATTATCAAGGGCTCATGAGGGAGGGGGGAGCGGGGAGGGAGGGGGAATAAAAAGAGGACCTGATATAAAGGGCTTAAGTGGAGAGCAAATGCTTTGAAAATGATTAGGGTAAAGAATGTACGGATGTGCTTTACACAATTGATGTATGTGCACGTATGGATTGTGATAAGAGTTGTATGAGCCCCTAATAAAATGTTTTTAAAAAAGAGCTTTTTACACATGGAATACAGGACAAATAAAACCATCAGAAACCTTAATGGGAGTAACTATACCATGAGGGTGTGGGGATACTTGTGGGAGCAGCAGTTAAGAGATCAAAATATGAGTCACATTAGATAAGTCTGCTGCACAAAACAACATTAGAGTATTGAAAAATAAGGATTTTACTTTGAGGCGTAATATGTGCCTGACCCAAGCCATGATATTCTCTATTGCCTCATATACACATAAAGGGTGGACATTGAATAAGAAAGACCTATGAAGAATTGCTGCATTTTACTTGGCTCTACAATCAATGCTCATGAAAGTAACAAATTAAGTCAACAAATTAAGCATTGGGAAAATCTACATGAGATTTTATAATGTTAAAGAGAAAAGCTGAAAACTAAGGTGTGCTTGAACTAAGCTATTGCATTCTTCATATAAGATTGGTGTTTGCCTCACGTAATATGGAAGCAGGTCCGGAACTATCGTCACAATTGCCCGGATGCTGACCACCTTGAAGCAGCCACAATGTCAGTCCATCTTCTGAGGGCCTTCCTATTTTTTTCCCACCATTCCACTTTACCAAACATGATGTCCTTTTTCTAGGAACTGGTCTCTCCGGTAAATATATCCCATGTATGTAATGCGAAGTCTTGACTTCCTTGCCTCTGCAGGCAGACTATTATTCCTAACTATTGTGGCCCTAGTTAACTCCCTTTTCTGCTGTCCCTGACAACAGTTAGGATGCTGTCATAACCCTCAACATTGATTTGCGCTATAGATTACCAAGAACCTAGCCCTTCATTTTAAATATATAGGAGCCAGTAGTTTCTAAGATAGCAGACTCTCATTAACACTTGTTTTATTCAAAGCTTGACATGACTACTATGATGGAAATCATAAAGGTTTATTTCAAGGAATCTGTGAGTTTTATCCTTCACTTCAGAGGATGAAGCTGTTATATCAATCTTGAGCTGACAGGTAGACTCTGTCAGGATGTGAGTTACTTTAATATCACCTTGTATGTGAGTGCATGTAGCTTCTTCTACATATTCTAAACTAAATTCTAGGCCTTGTCTAACCCGGTAAAGAGGTATAAAAGCATGGATATATGCTTACATGGATGCCTTTTCACAAACTGTATTTATTCATTCCATATTAGGAACTGAATGTTTCCTGACGTGTTTTTATCCTTCTTTAAAATAATTGAAAGACTCTTTTAGGTGAAGCAATAAAGGTTTATTTAACTAAGCCTAATAAGCATGATTTGACTTAGAGCGAAAATACAGATGCTGTAATTGGATTAGGCAGAATTGTAAGATCCTTATAGGATTGTATAAATCTAAGATTATTTATGATTTTTATTGGTAAGAAATGCAACTTAATTTTGCACAAACATATAGAATCCGGGATATTTTGAGTAGAACATGACCTTATTTCAACTAATTTTAATTAGTTAAATTAAAATTAGTTGAAATAAGTATAATTCTGATGGAGTCTTTTTTCCTAGCTTGTATGTAACTTTCTCCTTTTCAGTCCTGGAAAAGGTCAAACAACACCTTGCATTGAGTAATGCTGCTACACAGACTTCCTTAGAGTGATGGGGAGCAAGGATGCGACTTTGAGGCCTAAGGTGCAGCTGATTCAAGCCATGGCATTTTCAATTTCTTCATATGCTTTTGAAGTTAGACTTTCAATAAGGAAGACCAAAGAAGAATTGATGGGTTTTAATGGTGGTGCTGGTGAAGAAAGTGCCCCAGAATGCCAAAAGGATAAACAAATCAGTCTTAGAAGAAGTACAGCCCACTGCTTCTTAGAGGCAAGGAAGGCAAGACTTGTCTTACATATTTTGGACCTGATGTCAGCAGAGACCAGTTCCTTGAGATGGACATCATGGTTGGTAAAGAAGACTGGAAGTTGAAAAGAGGGAGGCATACAAGGAGACAGATTAAAACACTGGTTGCAACCAGGAACTCAGGCATAGGGACAATGGTGAGTGCAGTCCAGGCAGGGATTGTCTGTCCCTCGTTGTAGAGAGGGTCACTATGGTTTGGAACTGATTTAATTGTACTGAACAAACACAACATGAGTTCTGCTGGATCGGAAGTCTATGATGGATTAATAGTTTCAAAGGGATGTGGCAGGGGACACAGCTAGGAAATAAAAAGCGAACAATGACTCATACAAGGAAGAAAAACTATCCTGGGGTTGATAGTAGTGACGGTTGCACAAGTCTTAGGAATGTGAATGAATGATTGTAATGTATGATAAGTGAAATATATGCAGATGCGACTGTTAACAATTAATAAACTAATTAAGTAAAACCAGCTATATTAGCATACAAAACCAGTATACAACATTTCTTGAGTCTGTTTTATAAACTCCATCTCAGGTACTACGTACTAATTTATATACATTCATATATAAATTAATTACTTCTCAAAGTCATAATCATATTCTTTGTCATTTTTTAGTCTTTCATCTATTAATATTCTAAATTAGTTTGTAGAAAAGAAACATACACTAGAGATACTTTTCATGTTACTGGCTTCAAGGTCTCCCATTCTACAAATGACCCTAATATTTGTTTGTTCATTTAAAGATCACCACTTAATTCTTAAGGTATTTAAGCAGTACAGGTCCAATGATTAATGGGTAAATCTACCAAGATATTCTGTGGTTGGTTTAATGCAGTTTATTTAGAATCAGCTTAGCTCTTTTGTTTTACAAACAATGAAAGAAACAAGCATCATATAAAACTTGGTGAAGTTATTTAGAAAAATGTTTAATTTCATGTTCACATTAGGTCTCTGGGCAAAAATGCATCATTGAAATACAAACAAAAAATAGAGAAAGAAATTGCAAGAGAATCTCAAAATATGCTAAAACCTGGAGTGTAATATTTGAAAGCTGCGTTAGTCTGGTTACTTTAGAGAACAAATCCACAGAAACTCATTTATAAGGGAGAGTCTTATATAAAGGGTAAGTGCACATCAAGAAAACATCCCAACGCATTGCTGCCCAAGCCCACAAGTCCAACATTAACCCATATGTCCAACACCAACCCACAAAGTCCTCCTCCATCTCACAAAACACACACTATGAAGCCGACTGCAGGAGGACAGCTGAATCAGTGAATGTGTAAGCATCTCAGTGCTGGCAGAGGTCTCCACACGGGTGCTTCAGCACCCAGGGATGCATCAGGGTAGGTCCATGTGACTTTCCCTCAGGGATGTCTTGCAGGAAGTGAGCCTTGCCAACTGACACAGGGAACTGGCTAAGGCAACTGCATCCTGGTCTGACCATAATAAAGCAAGAGACCTGAGAACTCAAAAGACGAGGCTCACTGAGCCATTTATCCTTCTACCCTTCAATTAACCCCACATGTGTTTATTGGCCAGGTTGGCACAATAAACTAACTACCTCAAAAGCCATTCTCATAGTTCTTGTAGAGATAAAAGTGATAGAGTGGCAGAAAACAGGTCGCTTTCTCTTGCACTGTAAAGAAAATTCATTGTCAATATGAATCTTCAAATGTTAGCATGTGATAAGCAATATATATATTCTTTTATGTTTTATCTCCTATTGTATTTCAGGTCAAAGATGAGGTCAATCTCTAATACGATAGAATTAAACCCTGGTCTTTGAAAGCTTTCAGTAGACTAAGTAGAATAAATTCTTCAAGATTACATAAGAATAGAGTGTTGATCAAAAATCTGTTATTTACCCAGGTTAGGTTTTTTTAACTTTGGTTTCTGTTTCTTTAATTCATGATGACATGAATAATACTTGGTGCTTATATTTTAAAATACATTTTATAGCCCCTAGCTTGTTGTACCACAGAGTGGAGAGACCGTAAAATAAGATAAACAAAGTTTTGAATGTTCGTGTTAGGTTACATTGAGTTCATCCAGACTCAGAGGGATTCTATGAAGAAAAGAATGAGACATTTTCCATTCCTGTGTTATCCTAAAGATTGTTGTTATGCTTGAACCCATTGTTTCAACCACCCTCCTGCAAGAATATCTTCCTATTTTTGCTCAACCCTCTATTTGACCAACTATGATGTCCATCTCCACCAGAGTCTATTCTTTCCTGAAAACATACCCAAAGTAGGTGATATGAGAGTTTACCAAATTTACTTCCAAGGAACATTCTGACCGTATTTATTCCAAAATAATGTGTTTGTTCTTTCGGCAGTCCATGATACTTTCCAGTTCCTCTGCCGGGACCATAATGTAAATGCATCAATTCTTCCTCTGTCATTCTTATTCATTGTCCTATTTTCATATGCCTTTGTGTCTACTGAAAACACTTTGAATTGATTAAATTGCATCTTAGCTGTGGTAGTTACATAATTTCATGTCAGCTTGATAATTAAGATGAAAGGCTTATCAATCAGGTCACAGCATGTATTCCTTCTGGATGTGGCCTTCTCTGAGGATTCTGGGAACTTCCTCCTTTCTCCAGAGAGGTGGGCCACACTCTCGCTCTGGAGAAACCATGTGGAGACCCTTACTAGCACAGAGATACTTCCACTGCCACTGGATCCACAAGACTTTTCTTTAACCAACGTGTGATGTTCCTACATGTGCTGTATAAATCTGAAATGGAATTTATAGACTAAGGGTATAGAATGCCTAGTTGGGGTTAATCAAAGGCAATGTAACAGCGAGGAATCACTGAAACCCCAAAGGAGGCATAACATGAAAGTGCACAAGAGGAAAATAAAAGGAAATAGAAGTAAGAGGAGGGAAAGAGCATTTATAGAGATGTAAATATGGGCACATACATATGAAAATATATTCATATATAATGATAATGAAATCGTTCTATGTACTTGTATTTATATTAGGTATTAAGGTAGCAGATGGACATTGGACCTTGACTCAAGTACTCCCTCAGCACAAGAACACTTTGTTCTAATAATCCATAATTCTATGATGATCACCCTCCCGACGTGTGTGCTGAAGACACAATGGGTGCATAAGCAAACATGGTGAAGAAAGCTGATGGTGCCCGGCTATCAAAAGATATAACATCTGGGATCTTAAAGGCTTGATGGTAAACAAGCGGCCATCTAGCTGAGAAGCAACAAAGACCACATGGAAGAAGCATATGAGCCTGTTTGATCATATGGTGTCTATGAGATCAGGTATCAGGCATCTGAAACTCAGAACAAAATCATACCAATGTGAATGGCATGAAGTGGAGACCCAAAGCTCATCTGTAGACAAGTGGACATCTCCATACAGAAAGGTCACAAAGAAGAGACCAGCCAATCAGGATGAAGTATAGCACCGATTAAACATATAACTTTACACTAGTTTTTGAATGCTTTCTCCTGCCCCATCCCCAAATATAATTAACTCAATTCTATCTTACAACTCTGACTAGACCAGAACATGTACACTGCAACAGATAAAATCCCACAACACAGGGAATCCAGGGCAGGTAAATCCATCAGAAAATAGAGTTACCAAGTGGTGAAGGGGCAGGGTTGGGGTGAAAGGGGAAATCAATCACAGGGATCGATATATATAAACCACTTCCAGGGAGATGAACAAAAGAAAAGTGGGTGAAGGGAGACCATGGATGATGTAAGATATGAAAATAATAACTTATAATTTATCAAGGTTTAATGAGGGAGGGAGGGGAGAAGGGAGGGAAAAAACGAGGAGCTGATATCAAGGGCTCAGGTAGAGGGAAAATGCTTTGAAAATGATGGTGGCAACATATGTACAAATGTGCTTGACACAATGGATTGTGATAAGAGATGTAAGAGCCCCAAATAAAAAATATTTAATAATAAACAGAAGGACTTATGGACTTGATCTGGAGTGGTCTCGGATGTTTCCTCATATATAATTGCTCCTTGATAGAAAGCTCTCTCTTACACACGAGTGTCTTTAGGTTTGTTTATCTAGTCAATTTGGACTAAGACATTTTCCCTCAACATTAAAACCTTATTTTTAACATTTTAACAGTCCAGACTGAGCCATCCTATTTTAACAGCAGATTTCTCCAATGCAATATGTGCACCATATTTGGTCAAAGCAATATATTCACTTTTCAATATATATAACTATAATTCAGGGATTAAGTCAATTATGTGCATCAACTTTTTAAACTACCTCTTATTACAGATGAAAAATCTGAGATGTCAAACAGACAGTACAAGATCACAAATTTATGGACAAAACCAAATCAAGATCTTTGGACTATTGATTCCTCCTCCGAATTCTTGCAGCTTTATATATTCCTTATATAGTTGTAATCACTTTATGTTATTTTTAATGCTGAAAATTTAATGAATTTCAAGTTAAAAATATCAAATTAGAAGATAGAAATGTTCTTCTAGGCAGGCACAACATTTTCTAGCCATTCTGCATAATTATGAAGGTGGGTATTGAGAATTCATCCTTGGGTCTAAGGTTTCCTCAAATCTTAATGGCAACTAATCCCAAGTTGTCCATTCAAAATATGGCAATGAACATTTTTTGAAAGGGAAAGTTCTAAACAAACTGGAGATGAATATTTATATTTTAATTAATCAGACATTAATTTTTATTTTAAACAATTGCTGAGAAAAGGTATATTTAACTGATCTTTGAAAGAAGAAAGCAACTATATATTTTACTCATGGGAGAAATATGTAGAATATATTTCATTGCAAATTCTGCATTATTTTTGCTGGCTTTTCAGCCTAATGAATGAGTTATTCTACAATCAAGGCAAGTTTCTCACACTGACAGTATTCCCACAGCATCCTCCCACTCATACTCCATTTTTAAAGCCATGTGATTGTTTTAAAGAAATAAATGGTGTCACCATACCAAGTTATGTGAACTAATATATGTATTACTATTATTTATGAATTAATATAATAAACTGCCTATGACTTATACATATTTGTGGAATATTGACTAAATGTCTCACAGTACTGGAACATTCTGCCAGTGCATTGTTAAAAATTGATGCTGGCGTTCCAAGAAGGCCCAGAGTGGCTTTCAGCATGAGAGTTAATACATTTTATATTAGCGTCTGCGCTTCAAAAATCCCTAACCAGGCTGCCAAAGGGGTTAATAAATTTTATTTGGAAAAGAAATTTGTTAGTTTTCATCTGCAGTCCCTTGAATACATTGTTTAATATTTATTGGTGAAGTAAGTAAAGTTTTCTAAACTTGGTAGAGTATCGATATCTAAAAAGTTTTCTTACATATGTTTTGACAACAGAGATCCCCAAATACTTTTACAAGTTAACTTGTCTTTCTGGTTAATATATCTGGTAAAAATCTACCATCAAGTTCATTCTGACTTGTAGAGACCTTATAGGCGAGAGTAGAATTGTGCCATAAGGGTTGCGAAGTTGTGAATCTGTGAAAGCAGACCCCGCATTTCTCCGATGGAGTGGATGCTGGTTTCGAACGTGTAGTGAATGGCTGAGTCCTTAACCATTGTTCCAGTAGGGCTCCTTTTTGATGTGTGCCAGTCTTGTAAGGTACCTTTAAGTCAATTCTGACTCATAGGGAGCCTCTGTACACCTGTATGAAACACTCCCCAGGCCTGCACCATTCACCCAAGGATCCTGTGAGACCCCAGAGTTGCAGCCACCGTGTCAATTCATCTCATCAAGTGATTTCTTCTTTTGCCTTGACCTTCTCCTCTACCAAGCATGATTCCCTTTTCCTGGAACTAGACTATCCTAACACAAGGGACACTCTCTTACCATCCTGTTTTTAAGGAGCATTCTGACAGAATTTCTTTCAAGGCAAATTGTCTTGTTCTTCTAGTAACCCTAGACACTTTCAGTATTTTTTATCAAAACCGTAATTTTCAATGCATCCGTTCTTCTCCCATGCTTCTTAGTTACTTTTCTGTGGGGATATGACACCACGGCACAGGGCAGGCACACTTCAGTTCTCAGAGTGACGTAATTGCTCTTTACAATTTTTAATGGGTCTTATGCAGAAGATTTGACCAATGTAATACATTGTTTGACTTCTTGGCTGCTGTTTCTGTAAGATTGAGTGGGGGGGGGAAAGTAAAATGAAATCCTTTACTACTTGAGCCTTTTGGTAGTTTTGTTTATCATAATGTTGTCTATTGGTCCAGTTGTGAGCACTCTTTTTTATTTTCATTAGGTGACGTTGCAATCTAGATTGAAGATCTAGTGATTCATTGTCATCAGTAAGTACTTCAAAGCTCTTTGCTTTCAGCAAGCAAGTTTGTGTCATCTGCACTAGTCATTGTTAGATGACCTTCCACAGAATTTTTACTTGCATGTGATATAATGATATTGTTCTATAATTTTCACATTCTGTTAAGCCAGTTTTCTTTGTAATGAGTACAAATATTGATCCCTTTCAGTCAGTTGGTCAAGTAGCTGCCTTCCAAATTCCCTGGCTAAGATGAATAAGTGCTTACAGTGCTTCAAAAGATTGTTAACTCTTTTCAGTGGACATTCCATCAATTTCTGGAGTCTTGCTTTTGATTAATACCTTTAATGCAGTTTCAGTATCACTAGTTCTTGCTTATATGCTGTCTCCTGAAATGCTGGACTGTTGATTACTGTTTTGGTACAGTGACTCTGTGTATTCTTTCTACCTTATTTCTATGCTTCCTGCATCATTCAATATCTTGTCCGCAGACTATTTCAATATTTCAATTCCAGGATTGCACCCTTTTTTTTGAGTTCTTTTAGTTTAAGATATTCTGAGGGTGTTCTCCCCTTTTGTTTTTCTAACTCTAGGTCTTTTCACATATTTTACATTGCATTATGGAGCTGTCCTTTGACATTTCCTGTTCAGCTCTTTGTCTTCTTCATATCTTTCATTTGTCTTAGATATTCAATGATTAAGCGAAAATTTCAGAGTATTTTCTTCCATCCACTTTGATCTTTCTCTTCCATCTTTTTAATGACCCTTTCTTTCTTCATAAATGATGTTCTTGATATCCTCCCACAGGTCATCAGGTCTTCACACTTTATGTTCAGTGCATCAAATTTATTCTTGAGGTGTTCTTGAAATTCAGAAATTATATATCCAAGGTCATATTTTGCTTTCATGGATTTATTTTAATTTTCTTCAGCATCAGCTTGAACTGACATGTGAACAATTGAACTCATGTTCCGTCCACCCCTGACCTAGTTTTTAGCTACTGATATTGTGCTTTTCTAAGATCTCTTTCAACAGATGTAGTCAATTTGATTTCTGTGTGTTCCATCTGGAGAAATCCATGTACATAGTCACTCTGCGTTGCTGAAAAAGATATTTGTTACATACAATTTTTTTGCAGAATTCTATCATGCAGTCTCCAGCTTCTTTTCTATCACCAAATCCATATTTTCCAACTACTGTTCCTTCCTCTTGGTTTTCAATGTTTTCATTCATATTACCTATAGTTATGAAGGCACCTCGAATGCATGTTTGGTCAATTTCAGACTCAAAATGTTAGTAGAATTATTCAATTCGCTCATCACTAGCTTTTGTGATCGGTGCATAAATCTGAATAATAGTTGTCTTGATAGGATTCCATGGAGGTGCACAGATATAGTCCTACCACAGACAGTCTTGTATTTCAATGTCTTGAAGTGTCCTTTGACAGTGAACGCAAAGCCATTCCTCTTGATTGTTGTATGCCCAACATTTTAAGCCACATGATTTTCTGATACTAAATGAAAAATACCAGTCCATTTTAGCCCACTAATGGCTAGAACATTGATCTGCATGTATTCCATTTCACGTTTGACCACTTCCTTTTTTCTTAGATTCTTCATATATTTCAAGTTACGGCATTAGCTTTTGTAGCTGTGTCATCTCATTTTGACTTGTGCCTCATTAGCAAATGAAGATGCAGACATCCCCACGGCCACAGTCTTTATTACATTCACGTCAGTATGACCAAGTCTCCTTTGAAAACGCTGCTCTTCCTCAGTCACATTTTCAGGGCTTTCAGATCCATTGGACCATCCTCTGGCATTACCTTTGAGAATGTTCTGCTTCCTATCATGAGGCCTTCAGTACTTGACAATATTTCCATCCAATATGTAAGGTTTTCAGTGGCTACTTCCTCTGAAACAGGCAGCCAATTCCTCCCTTATTGCATGTTCTTTGTCTGGAAGTTCTACTGAAACGTGTTCACTTTGAGTGACCTGCTGGCATTCAAATGACCATTGACATTGCTTCCAGCACCACAGCAACACACTAGCCACCGCAGTAAGACAAACTGACAAACAATTGATGGGGTGACCATAGTACAGGGTGTGAATCAAGTCATTGTTTCTTTTGGGTATGAACTACTGAAAGACATCTTTCAGTAATAAACACATATCCATTAAAACCAGTCCTCTATGTTTAAGAACCATTTGTGAGGCTAGATAGGAGCCCAAGGACCATTGAAAGTAGAATACATTTCAGATCTCTGCTTAAGTTGTGTAGACCACGGCCCAGAAAGACCACAGGACACGTGTGGCATGGAATTAAGATGGAATAAAGGATCCAGGCAAGTCCCAGAGGCCGTGGGTAGGCAGCAACAGAGTGGTTACACTGAGACTCTTTCCTGCCCTCAAGCAGAAGCCAAGGGGCCACTTGGCTGAGAAGCTGAAGGCCAGAGGGAAACTGGACTACTGGCTAAGGGGAGGCACTGATGTGCACCAATGACTGTAGCCTTACTGTTTCTTGATCCTGATTTGTGGCAACTTGTGAACTTCTCTAATCATTTCCACAATTTTAAGAGTTCCCTGTGGCTATTGTAAGTAATTATCAGACCCAACAGAGCCCTGGGAGAAACAGTTATCAGAAAGTTAAAGAAAGATGCAGAGTAGAAGTGTGTCTGAGCTTTGCCTCATGGCAATAGAAAAGCCAGTGGACATCAAATATCCTCCAGCCCACCACCACCCCATCAACCCGCCATAGCCCAACAAATTGATTTTTGCAGCGCACAGCACTCAAATGTAGTGAAGTCATTGGGTTGAATGAAAGGGGAACTGAAGATCGGAGGTCAAAAAAGCAGAAAGAAGGCATATAATAGAAATCAACCATCTTAACTCATTGCCATGGCACCAATTCTGATTCATAATATTCAGATTCAGTATAGGACTTTCAAGGGTTTGCAAATCTTTATGGGAGCAGATCATTCATTATTTTCCAGCAGAGCCGCTGATGGGTTTGAACTGTCAACCTTGGGGTTAGAAGTTCAACACCTAACAATAGCACAAATTACAGTAAAACACAGCCTATGAAGTTGGAAGGACACTTTGGAAATGGCTGTTAGAAAGAAGATGAAAACTATAAATAAATTGTGAAAATTTGAAAAATATTCCACTTCCTCATCTCCTCCAACAGAAATTCCTTCTAATACTAAACCAATGTTATTTTAACACAAAACAGATTTATTTAACATTATCAGAAGAACAACAAATAATTTTCAAGGCAGATAGACATTAAAATATAGAGACTGCAAATCATGGGAATAATACAAGTTGTATTAAATGAAATCAAGTAATTAATAAAACAGCACAAGCTTCCAAAGAGCAAAATAAAATAACATAACAGAAAAAAAGCATTCCTTAAAGTCAATAAAGCTAAACAGTAGGAGGTTACACATGAGAATATGAAAATTGGCAGATAAAAGGAAATATTTCTTTAAATTAAAAAGTCATTTCAAATAAGAGGGAGAATTGAAAACAACAACAGCAGTGGCATAAAAACAAGACAGTATATGAAGCAGGCAATAGAAACATAAGACATGATAGGTAAATAAAATATAAAGTGGTGCCAAAAATGGAAAATAAATTATAGACCTAGAACAAAATGAATATACATACATACATAATACATACAAACATACATACACACAGCAAACACATTCAGGGCTCCTTGAGAAATAAAAGAAGCTCAACAGATTCTAGTAAATATTTAGCCAAAAGGAGAAAGTGTTGCTGAAGTAAACGAAAATGAATATTAATGTTCTGAAAGGGCACACAATGAAAATGAGTAGTTACTCAGTGCATATTGTTGAATTAATTGAAGAAATGTGTGTCTCTGTTTTAACTACTGGCTTCGATATTTATGTCAACTGCTTTATGCTGAAGCACAGATTTTGTCAGAGTGTGTCTCTATTGTAAGTGAATATTTATTTTTTAGATACACTGGTCATCTCTATGGAAACCTTAATAACTTTTGGTTATGAAGCAAATTCTTCCCCTGAATGAGATTGTCCTTTAGAGCATTCTACAAAATTGTCAAAGAAAATTACAAACACAAATCATTCCCTAATTTTGGACAATCTGCTGTCGTACACTTCCATGTTCTCTTTAATATGTTGTACTTTTAAAAAGAATTTCATAATTTCACCGGAAAGTGAAGAAATAATTTTCATGTTTGCTTTTTAATTAGTTTGTTCAATTTGCTGAGCCTGTTCTTTGCTCTTCGTTTTTCTAATTATGATAGAGAATCTGAAACAGATGCAAATGAAACGTGACCTACTTGAAATTCAGCATCAGGGACTATACACTTTGTAGACTAATGTAAACACTAAGGAAGCATCAATTCAAGTAGATTCCAATATGCAAGCGAAGTCATTAGTATGGATCAGTGTCAAATTTCAATTCTATTTATTTAATGACCCAATATTTCAAATTGGTAGTGGGGAGAGGGCGGTATAGCGAGATAGCAATAGATTCCCATATCAATACCCTTAAGGCCCGGTATCTGGATTTCAGTATTACCGTCAAATATTTATTTATCTCCATCATTTCACTGGTATGTAGACTATAAGTATGAATATAGATTGCTGACTAAAATTTGAGTGCTAAGCTGGAATTGTATATGAAAGCTGAGCATCAATATTCTCTTTATTGAATCTCCCCTGGTACACGATGCTATACATGGAATATATTATGTATGTGCATATTAATTAAAATTTCAGAAATTATCACTAAAAATGTATCCCCTGACCTACAGGAAATATCACATGCATGTAGTTAGGTCCTTGTGCTGAATGAAAATTAAATGTAGGCAATGCAAATTGAAGCCCCCATGAATGCATCATTCTGCAAAATCAGATTTACAAATTCCATGTTTTATGCAATCTCAAAAAAAAAAGAAAGAAAAGAAACAAACGCTTACCAAAGCTAAATGATGCTAACGCAGTTTTCAGCTGAATGATGGCAGACAGCAATCAAGAGCAGTCAGGCTTAGCAGAAAGCAAGATATTTAAAAGAAAGATACTTTACACGTAAGAAATGGAGATTTACGACTCTTTCATTTTGTTAGCAAAGGGAAATAAAGTATAAGAAAGGAAAAGTTTTAAAAGTATTAGACGTACAACATAGTTTGAATTCTACAAAATATGAGTGGTAGTAAAATAGAAGCAATATGTTCAACATTTATGTTTTTAGAATTGAGAATACCAACGAGGCGGGCTGTAGTTCTGAATCATGGCTACGCCATGTGCTGCAGAAGACAAGTGCACCGTGCAGACCTTTGAAGACTTTTATTTCAGAAACAGATCACCAGCCTTTTCTTCTTAGGCATCTCTAGGTGTTTACACATCACTAATTGTCCGATTCGTAGTTAAATTCCACAGTTTGTGCCATTCAGGGGCTCACAGCATTCAGTGTAAATGAAGCATATTTATCTCGATGATCATGATGTAGTTCTATTCCCAGCACACCTATAGGAAATTTCACATTTCTTTTGGAAGGCCCCTGATGACACACTCTGTTTAATGTAGAGCTACCATGTCTGAAAAGCCTGGATTGGAAACCAGAAAGGCATCCCCACTAGAAAGACGAGGCTGTCAGCTTCCACAAAGCTTCACGGCTTCAGAAAGTTCCTAAGGAGAAGCTCTGTTCTTCCCTAGATCGTCATGAGGAATCATAGTTAACAGGAGGCTGATGGTTTACCCGCCTTTTCATCATATAGAAGTATAAATGAATTACATGAGAATTAAATAGAATAATATGTAAATTCTCAGTCAAACCAAATGGTGTGGGGTAATTTCACATAAGTGCTCAGTAAATGCTGGTTTGCTATTTCTCATGTTTTTCTCATACTTATATGTAATAGAACTATGTGATTTCTCATATTTCTCTAGTGATGGTGTGGTACTTGGTTATCATTGAGTTGATTCCAACTTAAGGGAGACCCCAGAAGTACAGAATAGAACCGATTGAGAGGTTTTTTAAGTTTCGAACCTTTCATAAGTAGATGGTAACCATCTTAAGTAGATGGTGCCTCTATGTGGGTTCAAGGTCACAAACTTCTGAAAGAGTAGTAAAGAACTTAGTTATTTTCATAATCAAAGATATCTCTTTATATTATAAGAAATGTTATCAAAATATAGTACAATATAAATTTTATATCTACTACTTCAATACTGGTTGTACAAGGGATATGATAAAGTTTGTGGAAATTTTCATTACTTTTTCATTCCAATTTTCCAATAACCTTTAAACATTTGCCTTTCATATTCAAAACTGCATTCTAAATCTCTAATATTTTATAAAGTTATAAGAAAAAATATTATTAATTTTAGATAAATTTACCAATTAAACACATGCAGTGAGACCTTAACATACCAAAGAATAATTTATACCAAATAAGTAAAATATACTATAGAAATTTTAGATAATACAAACTTCTGCAATAGGTAACTGTACTAGAAACAAAAAATAGCAACCAAATTCACATTCATCAAGTCTATGCCGCCTCTTCTTGACCCTAAAACACGGGTTAGAAGTGCTCCCGTGAATTTCCAAGACAACGGTAGTGACTTTTGAGATTTTAGAGGAGGTTTGAGTTAGAGAAATCACTGAAAATAGACCTAAGTCCATTTAAGATGTGCAGAGGTGATCGGCATGTCCAATACTTAACCACTTGACTTCAGAGGCAAAAATCACACCTTTATCAAAGCCCAGGAAGTGGACAATATGCACTCTTGGTCACCACCCACTCTCAGTTTCCCAACTGACAATGAACAGAAGACAGGTGCTGAGTTACCTGGCAACAAACACCTATCAGAATTCTGTTATTTCCCCAAGAAAACCACTGGTCTGAGACACTGATAGCCTTTTTGACCTTTGAAAAAGTGTGCTCTCTTGCTCTGGATCCAGTATCCAGTACCCCCTACCTAACGTCTGGTGCTTGGTCCTTGTGCTGATAATATGATCCACCAGCTTCAATAGCCTAGTGAGACAACAGCCTACTCTTGCGTTAACAAGAATAATCCTCCAGATGGATATCTGAACTTTGACAGTCTTCAAAATCAGATAAGTCATTCTCTCGATAGTTTGTGAGTTGTGTGAGATGCTGGAGCAAATTTTGGAAGTCTTTACACGAGTGAGATTGCTGAGATGAGTAGTGGTGATTGGTGGCACTGATAGTGGAGTAGTGTAACAATCGAAAAGTTGGACCTTTAGGGCATCTTTAACTTCTAGTTCATTGCAACTAGCTTTGTACTAATCTTTCTACAATAAATTATTTTAATAATTTCATTTCCTTTACACTAAATTCCAATTGTTAGTGATGGGAAAATTAGCACTCTACTATAGAGTTGTTTATGATATGGCTTTAGTAAGCGAGGAGATGGAGAGAATACTTCTTTAGTAGATGGCTTCTAAGATCTCCATGGAGGCTTTCCTCAAGTCAGTGAAGAGTAAGAACTGCAAAGAGAGAGAACAACGCAATGATGTGTGACTACTTGTTAGAATTGTTCTATAAGACACATACGTGGTGTTCCCCGGTGCTTCACTGACCAGGATTGTCCTTACACTATAACTGAGAGACCAGGAGAAAAGGGAACTGGCTTTATAAATTTTATCTATTGTACTATTGTTTAGAATAGACATAGCAAAAATCACACTAATATACATGGGCAAATGTCAACCTTGGCGATATCATTTGTGTTATGCATCCATTTGAACTCTCTTTTTCTGTGTTGTTCCTCCCTCATGAACAGCAAGTGACTTTCCTCAAGTTCCTGGATAATCTTTTGAGCTGCTCTTTTTAGATTGATACTACATGAGGGAGTACCAAACCCGAAACCTGAAACAGAGTGGCTATGGGTGGAGCAGAGCTTTCATAGTACATATTTTTCCCTCTAGGCGAGCCTTGAGCAACTCGCTCTGAAATAGTGCATCCTGAGGCATCACCTGGGAAGATTCTCTCTGGTCACAGTGATTTTTTTTTCAAAAAAGCAGTTTCACTCAAAAAATGTTTCCAAGAATTGAATCACAGATTTGGCAAATGCAGTAAGGGTAATGAAGAGTACTTTGAAGGTTATAAGGTTATTTGGTAAACAAATTTAAATACATAGCTTTGAAAAACATGTATCCATTGTTTTTGTTTGAAGGGGGTACCCCTCATATAAGTAGTTCTTACAGAGTATAATGTTCAAGAGATACTTTTTCCCCACTAACTAATAAAATGAAACTATTTTTTCTTGGTTTTAAGAAAACCTTAAGGGGTATTTGTAGTTTAATATTTAATTACTGTATTAGGGCAATAGTTTCAGGATATCCTTTGCCCTCCATAACTTAGGAAAGTCTGAAGTCTGTGATATTTTAAATGGTGCTCTTCCCAGTGTTATGTGCAAGATTCACATGGGATTATTGAGTATGAATATTCAACAATGTTAGCCAAGCTCCAACAGGTTCTTCTGTTCACATGATAAATGAGATGGTTGTTTATGGAGGAAATTGCCTTCCACATCTTTCTTGTATTTCTGATTCGTCTTACTTTGTTGCTGTAAGTGAATGGGGATCAATTGTTGTCTTGGATGGCTGGCCTTGTGCAAGCTTTTAAGACCTCAAGTACTATGCAAAAAAGTAAGACCTGGAAGAGAAGCACTAAGTGTGTTATTGAGCCAATTAATTGCCTTACTCATTTTACATGGCTCTAAACTTCTGCATCGAGGAACAAAGTCCTTTGAGAGGTTTAGTTTCACATTAGCAGCCTAAGCAGCTTTATTTTTGGCATTTTTTCTAAATATATCTAGCACATAGTTTCTGCTAACTCAACTTTTTACAGGTGTACAACTTATGGACACAAATTATAAAAACAAGCAATGGAACCCTAACCTAAATTAGTGTGATTTCTTCATCACTTTTACCTTCTGCTCCTAGTAACAGCGATGAGTTTTAGTCTATGTATTTGCCTTTCTTTTTTGTCTGTGTTTAAGTGAAGCAATACAGTGCTATCCTTTTGTGATAGAATTCATTGGCCCCAAATGTCTTCAAGCTCCATCCATATTTTGCTATATATATTGAGTATATTTATCCTACTGACTATATATTATCCTATTATATGTATTATGTTTGAACTATATTTAACGAATCACTGGCTAATAGGCATTTGAAATGTTTCTGTTTTTTGGTATCATGAACACTGATGTATATGCATCTTTTTTATTCTGCTTTTGATTATATATACCTAGGAGTGCAGTTTGGGGGCCACATGCTAATTCTATTTTAAGCTTAGTTTTTGATTTTTGGAAGATTTGCAACACTGTTTTCCACAATAATTATTTTATTCATGTGTGAGCGTGCACACCAGCACACCAGCATTCACTTATGGTGAACTTACCGGTACAGCAACAGCCTCATTTTTTAATGTAGGTATACAAGGTGGTAATTCTGCCCCCCAAAATGGATTTTTTTCCAAATCTTTGTATTTACATTTTTTACAAAACAAGCTTATCAACTTCAAAGTACTCTCCAGTACATTTCATACATTTGTTAAATCTATTCTTGGAAACATGTTTCAATCTCATCTGTTTGGATGGCTGACAGCACCTCCCTTGATTTTTTTTCTTCACCACAAATCCCTGCCTTTTATGTCCCTCTTCATTTGCCAGAACAAGAATTCATCTGGAGCAACAGCAGGAGAGTAAGGTGTGTGGATCAAGAGAGGAATGCTGGACTTTGCCCAAAACTGGTGCACTGAGATGGCTGCATAAACAGGTGCTTTGTTATCGTGGCAAAACCAGTTCCCCATGTGCCGAAACTCAGGCCTTTTTTGTGGCATGCTCTTACACAATGTTTTCAGCACCTTTAAATCAGCAGTTCACAACCTGTGAGTTGCGACCCCGTTTGGGGTTGAACAACCCTTTTACAGATGTCATCTGATTCATAACAGTAGCAAAATTACAGTTATGAAGTAGAAACAAAAATAATTTTATGGTTGGGGGTCACCATCACATGAGGCACTGTACTAAAGGATTCTGGCATTAGGAAGGTTGAGAACCACTGCTCTAAATAGAAAGCTTGATTAACAGTCTGACCTGGTGGAACAAACTGCATATGCATTATAAGTAGACAGTTTAGTCTCTTGGGAAGTTAACAGATGTCCTGAACAAAGTTTGTCATCAATTGACATTTCACCTCTTTTGAAATGAGAAAACCACTCATACACTGAGTTTTTCCCTAACATTGTTTTTTGTAAGCTGTATTCAACATCACAACAGTTTCTGCATATTTTTCCCTAGCAGGAAACAAAATTTCATAGCTGCACACTGTTCTCTTAAATGGGCAATCACAAAAAACGAGGTTCAAGCAAACTGAAAAATTCACTCTGGCCAGAGAAAACCTTTGCAGGCAATACCACAGGGTGCATAGCACGGTGGTTGTTGATTGATGCTTGCCTAGAGAGACACATACTTACTACAAAATCTCCACTCTGCCAAGTGCAAGTCCGGTTTTCAGAGGGGTATCCCCCCAGAAGCTAGAATGATTACTAAAATAAGTAGCACTACTTATGGTTTGGAACACTGGACTGGGAGACTCATACAGGGTAGATTACACCCTCTTAGGGAGATATGATTATCGCCAAGACGAGAAAGGTACATTCAGAGTAGTGGGCTTTTCAGCCATCTGTTAGCCCTGCACCTGTATTTCCAAGTGGGGTGGTCAAGAGATTTGGTTGCTATGCAACAGATACTCTACCTTTGTTTTGTAAGGAGAAGATTAAGATCTTCCTAGGCCATTAACCCATAATTTTTTCCCATTCCAGTTATTGCTCTGGCATTCCCAAATTTTACATATCCACTCTGTGTCATGTCATCAGCCATAATAAATGTGTCAGAATCATTTAGAAGCCCTAGTTCTAATTTCTCCATATCATTTCAAACATTTATTAACTTCTTTTTTTTTCTTAAACAATCTTAATCATCCTAGTGGGAGTGAAATGGCCTCTCATATTGATAATTCTTATGACAGGTGTTTGAAAGCTGCATATTCTGGATTGTCACCTCTAATAGTGGGTGGGGAAAATAGAGTATCTATCTTCTCCAAAGACAATTTCTGAGTCAGTGAGTGTGTACAGACATATTGTGAATAAAATGCAATTTTCAAGGTTTAGAATTGACTTTTTCTAGTTATGATTAATATTTGAATATTCTTAGTTGTGAAGTGCTAGCTCAGAAAGAAAATAAAATGTGTAAGTTAATTGAGGATCAAAGTTAAACTTATATAAAATATAATGAAGCATACTTATTTTTATCTGCATTAGCTGATATATTTAATATTCTACTTATTTCTGTAGCTGAGGTGATAAGGCTCATTTCCTCTTTAGAAAAGTCCTGAACCCCCTAAAATATCTTTAATATTATAAAACAATATAATTTTAGCTATTGTATCAATATTTCATATTTAAATTTATTAAGACAACTATTTTGAGCACTTAAATGAGTTGATGTTAAAATTCTCATTATTTAAATACCTATGCTAGTCAATCTATTATAACTTACAGAAAGTAACCTGATATAGAATTTTGGAGGCTATAAATTGTTACAGGAGCAGATAGTCTGATCGTCCTTCAACACAGTGGCAGTTGGGTCTGATCCTTGGAATTCTAGGTGAGCGGATCAAAGTGTTTACTAAACATTGCCACCAGAGCAGTACCAAAAAAAAAAACCCTAAGTAAATCAGAAAAAAATAGACTTCAAGGCTTAGAAACATTAAGAAAGTGTAGAGGTAATCATATATATATATATTTCTAGTGCATGTTTTCAAGTTCAAATAAAAGTTAAAAGAGAAATAATGTGTCCGTTTTTGCTTATTTATCATTGAATTATAACTCTAAAATATCAAAACATTTCTAGTAACTGAGTGTCTTATAGATTTTCAAAATGTACGTTTCAGATTTCAGCTTATTGGTTTTTGGTCATTAGAGTTGATAAAGGATACTGTTGACAGGAGGGAGGCACTTTCTGTTACAAACAGGTAGAAGCGTTTGAAATGGATGTGGTAGGAGGTTAAAATAAGCAAGCTGTGTTTTCAAAATGTTAAAATTTACTTCAATAATATTAATACACATCCTAAAAATCATTAATAAAATACCCTATAAATTTAGCCAACAATTAGTGCTTAAATCTTCCATAAATAATAATTCTTGGTGGAAAATGTGTTATTCCCACAAAAGCTTCAAATGTTGTGGATAGGAAGGCAGTTTCTTAGAGAAAAGACAAAAAAATTAAATGAGTGTGTTGGATTTAGGAAATTTACATAAGCTAATTAAAAAATCTTCTAAAATGATTTTATGTAAAATTTTATACTATTCAAAGTGAGTTGCTTTTTATGAAATTTTAATTAATTCATTAAATTTCTAGGTAATATATTACTACCTGAGCCTCAAAAAGTATATTGAGTTATGCTTTTCACAGACCCCATATTGCCATCAGTACTTTTTAGTATCATTGATAATTGCAATATAGATTTGAATATTCACCAACTTTGAACCTTTGTCCAAATCACCTTAGATTATCATAAATATCTACCTTTGACACAGATGATGATCTTTTTCAAAACGTGTCGCTGCTTTTCTTAGCTATCTAGTGCTGTTATAACAGAAGGCCCATAAGTGTTGCCTATAACAAATGCAAATTTAGACTCTCAAAGTTTAAGAGACTAGATGCTGGGGAGTGAACTCTAGGACAGGCTTTCTCTCACTGCTGAATCTGCTGAAAAGGACCCTGGATACGAAGGAGGGCCTTGGATCCTGGCTTTTCATTGAATTCCAGCTTTTCATTCTTGGTGGTGAGAGGTCCCTCTAAACTCTCCATACTCGTTTATCTCTTTTATAGCTCAAAAGAGATGAAATCAAGAAAGAACCTAATTTTGAACACGACATCCTGCCTGGTTAATATAATTTCCCTTAATCTTACTTTTTTAAGAACACATAGATTAGGGGTTCCAACATTTTTTCTAGTTGATAATCACATCAATGGGCTCAGGCATAGGAACAATTGTGAGGATACCGTAGGACTGGCAGTTTTTCTTCTGATGTCCATAGAATGGAAATGACGCAACGGCACCTAGCAAAAAAATTCCTATCAGGTGATGAAATGGAGGACAATCTCATAATATTGAGTACCATGACACAAGCAAGTTTATAGAGATTATAGATTTTGTGATGGATACAATTCAATCCATAACACTGATGTTTTATTCTTAAATGGTGTGCACATCTCTTTCCATTTCAGCTTTTGATCACTTGAAAATTTGTGCAGCACCCATTAGGCTAAATTCTTTCTAATATATCTTTTTTTTTCTCTTTTCTTCTTTTACATTTTATTAGGGACTCATACAACTCTTACCACAATCCATACATATACATACATCAATTGTATAAAGCACATCCATACATTCCCTGCCCCAATCATTCTCAAGGCATTTGCTCTCCACTTAAGCCCCTTGCATCAGGTCCTTCCCCCTCCCTCCCTCCCCATTCCCCCCTCCCTCATATGCCCTTGGTAATTTATACATCGTTATTTTGTCATATCTTGCCCTATCCGGAGTCTCCCTTCCCCCCTTCTCTTCTGTCCCTCTCCCAGGGAAGAGGTCACATGTGGATCCTTGTAATCAGTTTACCCTTTCCAACCCACTCACCCTCCACTCTCCCAGCATCGTCCCTCACACCCTTGGTCCTGAAGGTATCATCCACCCTGGATTCCCTGTACCTCCAACCCTCATATGTACCAGTGTACAGCCTCTGTCCTATCCAGCCCTGCAAGGTAGAATTCGGATCATGGTAGTTGGGGGGAGGAAGCATCCAGGATCTGGGGGAAAGCTGTGTTCTTCATCGATACTACCTCACACCCTAATTAACCCATCTCCTCTCCTAAACCCCTCTATGAGGGGATCTCCATTGGCCGACACTTGGGCCTTGGGTCTCCACTCTGCACTTCCCCCTTCATTTAATATGGTATATATATACATATACATATATACATATACACATATATACACATACATACACACACTTATATCTTTTTTTTTTTTGCATGATGCCTTATACCTGGTCCCTTGGGCACCTCGTGATCGCACTGGCCGGTGTGCTTCTTCCATGTGGGCTTATTTGCTTCTGAGCTAGATGGCCGCTTGTTCACCTTCAAGCCTTTAAGACCCCAGACACTATCTCTTTTGATAGCCGGGCACCATCAGGTTTCTTCACCACATTTGCTTATGCACCCATTTGTCTTCAGCGATCCTATCATGGAGGTGTGCAGTCAATGATATGATTTTTTGTTCTTTGATGCCTGGTAACTGATCCCTTTGGGACTACTCGATCACACAGGCTGGTGTGTTCTTCCATGTGGACTTTGTTGCTTCTGAGCTAGATGGCCGCTTGTTTATCTTCAAGCCTTTAAGACCCCAGTCACTATCTCTTTTGATAGCCGGGCACCATCAGCTTTCTTCACCACATTTACTTGTTCACCCACTTTGGCTCCAGCCGTTGTGTTGGGAGAGTGAGCATCGTAGAGTTCCAATTTAATAAAAGAAGGTATTCATGCATTGAGGGAGTGTTTGAGTAGGGGCCCAAGGTCCTTCTGCCACCATAATACTTGACCTATAAATATAGACACATAGATCTATTTCCCCATCCTCCTATATATATTTGCATGTACAGGTCTCAAGTCAAAAAATTGTAGCAGAATTTTAAAAAAATCTGTAGCAAAACTGTTATATAAATTTGAATGATCAGTGTTACAGCTCTTTTAGAATTTGTCTAGCAGGTTTTCTGTTTTTTCTGGAACCCCCCCCCACCCCCCAAAACATTTTTTTGCATTATCCTGCAATGATTCTTATAATTGTCACCTTCTAAAATAGATTACTATTAAGATTCTACAGAACATCTACCTCGAAACTCACTGACGCGTCCTTTGGAGCTGACGACAGTCGTTGTAAAGTTTCAGTGAGGTGTCTTCCTGCTTCAACAGCACTCTTGTTATGTGAATTTCATCAACTATTTTCAAGTTTTCCAAAGAAGCTATGTTTTTATCCTTTTAAAAAGGAGGCCATAATAAAAATAATCAAAGAAAATTCATAAGCAAAGATATATGTTGAAACTTCAATACCAAAAATAATTATGATTTATGAGAAAGCGTAATCAGTCAAATATAAATAATTGCATGTCATTTGACATAATGTAACCTAAACTGGAGCTCCTAATTGCAAGAAGTATTTACTCATGACCAACATTCTGTAATATATTTCTCCCTTTTCTCTGCATATGTACCATTGTGCTACTGAAATCAGAGCAGCAGAATTGGCGCTGCAGAAACTGAACATGTGACCCAAACTTGAACCGGATGTTAGGAGGGTTTGCCTGGAATCATGCTCTTAACGTCAAAAAAGGCTGGAAAATGATCAAGATAATCCAGTCTACGTTGGGGGCTTTGGAGACATGATTCATGTTTTATAGTTACTTGGGTTGCAGAATGTTTCATTGTTCCTGTGATTTATAGTGTTTGTTCTTCAGTGTTCTCCTACAATCTATGAGTTATACCACACTTATACCATATTTGCTTTAAGTTATTCCAGGCTCATTCTACTGCTTGTAAATCAAGAATCCTGCTTTACAAAAAAGTGAATCTTAGAGAATGTTTCCAGAAACAATATTTTGTAGTTTTTAATCTGTTCTGTTTTCTTCCTAAAAGGAGTTTTCCTCTATTTTATTTTGCTATTGTTGTTTAACTTTTGACTCTTTGTTTTGTAATTTTTTTGGTAGACAAAAGTCAAGAGAAGTTAATCTTTTTTTGATCATTTTATTGAGGGCTCTTACAATTAGGTCATAATCCATGTATCAGCTGTATCGGACATATCTGTACACATGTTGCCATCATTCTTTTCTAGACAATTACTTTCTATTGAGACTTGGTCTCGGCTCCTCTTTTTTTGAGACTGTCATTTCTTTTTTCTATTTTTTTAAACATTTTATTAAGGGCTCATACAACTCTTATCACAATCCATACATATACATACATCAATTGTATAAAGCACATCTGTACATTCTTTGCCGTAATCATTTTCTTTTCTTTTTTAACCTTTTATTTTTTTACATTTTATTAGGGGCTCATACAACTCTTATCACAATCCATACATATACATACATCAATTGTATAAAGCACATCCGCACATTCCCTACCCCAATCATTCTCAAAGCATTTGCTCTCCACTTAAGCCCCTTGCATCAGGTCCTCTTTTTTTTTTCCTTCCCTCCCCGCTTCCCCCTCCCTCATGTGCCCTTGGTAATTTATACATTGTTATTTTGTCATATCTTGCCCTATCCGGAGTCTCCCTTCCCCCCTTCTCTGCCGTCCATCTCCCAGGGAGGAGGTCACATGTGGATCCTTGTAATCCGTTTCCCCTTTCCAACCCACTCACCCTCCACTCTCCCAGCATCGCCCCTCACACCCTTGGTCCTGAAGGTATCATCCACCCTGGATTCCCTGTACCTCCAGCCTCCATATGCACCAGTGTACAGCCTCTGCCCTATCCAGTCCTGCAAGGTAGAATTCGGATCATGGTAGTTGTGGGGAGGAAGCATCCAGTATCTGGGGAAAGCTGTGTTCTTCATTGGTTCTACCTCGCACCCTGGATGACCCATCTCTTCTCCTAAACCCCTCTATGAGGGGATCTCCATTGGCCGACACTTGGGCCTTGGGTCTCCACTCTGCACTTCCCCCTTCATTCAATATGGTATATACACACACACATACATATATCTTTTTTTTTTGCGTGATGCCTTATACCTGGTTCCTTTGGCACCTCGTGATCACACTGGCTGGTGTGCTTCTTCCATGTGGGCTTTTTTGCTTCTTAGCTAGATGGCCGCTGGTTCACCTTCAAGCCTTTAAGACCCCAGACACTATCTCTTTTGATAGCCTGGCACCATCAGCTTTCTAAGAGAAGTTAATCTATGGAGAAAGTAATAGGATTAACTATTCCTTCTGGGTACAGCAGAGTAAACTAGGGAGGGGGACAGGGAACCGATAGCAAGGAATACAGGAAAAAGATAATATTCTAAAATTGATTGTGGTACACTTTTTTATATGCTTCAACTATTTATTTGGATATTTGGATTATGTCCCATTAAAACTATGTTTAAACCATGCAGTGTTTGACAATGGTCATTATTCAGTGATGGGACAGCAAACACTGCACAGTTTGTTTAGTGAATCATAATAAATTGCATCCCTATGAAAGACTTATGTGACAAGAATGTTGTTATGTGCAATCGAGTGGATTCTGATCTACAGCGACCCTGAACACTGACTGATAATGTTAAAAGGATTGTGTTCATAAATTTTGCTTGCTCATACCCCTTATCCATTTTGGCACTGCCATGGAGAGGGGCTGATTCAACATGGTCATACAGGATCGTGTAGAGCTGCTCAAGCCTGGAGCTCTTCACAGGAGTAGAGAGCTCTGTCGTTCTCTTACAGACAGGCTGCCAGTTTGGAGAGGTTAACCTTCCAGTAGGAAACCCAATCCATACCCACTAGGTCGCCATCACCCTGAAGTCCAGCTATGTCCTCTTAGAAAAGACCAGCATAGACCAGCAATATTTCCTGAGAAAGACCATGAGAAAAGCATGCTTCAAAATAATGTTCTGGTGCATGAAAAGTAATATTTTGGTGATATATTAGTTTGGTTTAAGTATCAGAGTTATAGTCATTTCATAAAAGGAGTTTGATAATAAAGGAGTATAGTCCATTTGCATATTATGGAATAGCTTATATAAATCTCTAAATATGTGACAAAATTACCCAGCAAAACTACCTGGTTCCAGAATTTTTGAAGTTAAAAGGTTTTTAATGACTGGACCTATTCACTTGTTGAGATTTTCTATATCACTAGGTGGCAATTTATGTAAATAAATCATTTCCAAAATTTTATACACTTATACTAAATTTTAAAATTTGTTGAGATAAAATTTTTCATAATACTGTGTGATTAGATTTTTATCTTATTTGGTTCTGTTGTAATGAAATAGTTTCATGTCTTATTTGTAAAATTTGTCCCTCCCCCCCCCCCCGAATCTATTCTGGAATAGCTTCTTGTTTTATTGATTTTTCCATAGTTTCAAAAACACTACAGATTCATTTATTGCTGCCCTCGTCTCTGTTATTTGTTCTCTTCCAGTGTCTGCTGGTGGGTTTTGCTGCATTTTTCCCAATTGTTGTGGTTGATTTTTTCTCTTATTGATGTGTGAGATATTGCTATAAAATTCCCTCTGAGTACTGCTTTTGCTGTGTCCCAAAGGTTTTGAAATGCTGGATTTTTGTTCTCATTTGTTTCAGGGAATATTTTATTGTGTTGTCCATTTCTTCAATTACCCAGTAGTTCCTGAGGAAAGGATTGTTCAATTTCCATGTATTTGGTTCTTTTCAGCTGATCATTCTGTGGTTGAATTCTAATTTTACAGCATTATAATAAAAAAACATGGTTTGTCTTATTTCAATGTTTTTAAGTTTATTTATGCTTGCTTTATGATCTCTAATATGATCTACACTAGCATAGCTTCTCTGGGTTCTAGACAAGAGAGTAGGATGAGGTTTTGTTGGCTGAAGTGTGTGTATATATATATATATATATAGATATATAGTCAAGTTGATTAATTATGTTATTTATATTTTTGTATTTTGGTTGTTTTCTTTCTAAATGATCAATCTGTAGTTAAAATGATGTATTGAAGTCTCCTAATAATTTTATCTCTTCATTTCTCTAAGAATTTGATTAATACATTTTGATGATATTTTATTTGGTGTGCATATATTAATTATGGTTATGGTTTAGTGTTCAATTAAAGCTTTCATTATTATATAGTGACCTTTGCTATCTCTCATGAGGTCATTAACTTTGATGTCCATTTTGTCTAAGATTAATATTGCTATTCCAGCTTTCATTTGACTGGCATTAGTCTGATATATAAACATATATTTTTCCATTCTCTGATATATTTGTCTATATTTGACTTTATATGTAATTAGGGACCAGTATCTTTAATAAATATAGGTGTTCAGATCATCAATAAAATACTTGTCTTCATATGTAATTACAGACCAATATCGCTAATGAATATAGTATCCAAGATCTTCAATAAACACTCTTCAGTACCATTCAACTAAGCATTAAAAATTACATCATGATAAATCAGAATTCATACCAAAAATGTAAGGATGGTTTAATATTAGGAAAACAATCCAAGTAATTCATCACATAAACAAAATACAGGTGTAGAACTCTATGATTATATCAACCAATGCAGAAATTACATTGACACAATTCAACATCCATTCCTGAAAAACATACACAAAAACATGGATATAAAAGGGAAAATTCTCAACACATTAAAAGCTAGCATGTGAAACACATTTCACTGAGTGGAGAGAAATTGAAATAATCTCCTCTTAGAAGGGGAACTGGATCAGGTTACCCTTTATCACCATTCAATTTAGTAGAGTCCTGGAAGCTTTAAGAAGAGTAATAAGAAATCAAAAAGAAATTAAAGGTATTCACATAAGTTCAGAAGAAGAAAAACATCTCTTTATATGCAGAGGACACAATTCTATATATAGAAAACCTCAAAGAGTCAAGTATACAATTCAATTCATTGAAAAAGTTGGCAATGTATGAGGTTATAAGGTAAAAACATACAGAAAAAATACATACAGAAATAAGGTGAATTCTTATAAAGGATGATGATACCAAAAGAACAATACCATTTTACAATAATATTGTTAAATATTGTGAAAATTTTCATTATTACCAAAATTACTTTACAAATTCAATGCAATTCTGATCCAAATCACACAAATTTTTTTCAAAGAAATGGGAAAAAAACTAATGACCAACTTTTTATGGAAAAGATCAAATATAGTATAAATAAAATATTATTTAAATATTATTTTTTAAAAACTAGGAGGCCTTTAAAAACCTGGTGATCCAAACAGCCTGGTACCATTAAAAAAATAAATATGAAGACCAGTGGATTAGAAATTGAAAGCACAGAAATGCAACCAAATAATATAAACATCTATTTTTTATAAAGACATAAGACATTAAATGTGCATGAAATGGCATTTTTCACAAATGGAAATTTTCATGAACACTATCACGAAAGAAAAGCAAATTTAAAAAATGATGAGACCATATCACAATAACAATTTTTGTTAAATCCAAACAAACAAAAAAAGCTCTGTCAATAACAAATTCAGGAGAGAATGTGAAGCAAATGAAATGCTTATCCATTGCCGGTGTGATTGTAACATTGTAATGCCAATATGGAAAATAGGGTGGTGTATAGTCAATTTGTACTGCCAGTATCAAAAACAGCATGGCACTTTGTAAAATAAGTGAGAATAGATACATCATATAACCCTGCAACCTCTCGACCCCATATATTCCCTAAAGAGATAAAGAACAAAACATAAACAGATATATACATGCGCATGTTTAGAGCAGCAAATTCTATCATCGCAAAAACATCCAAACAACCCAAAACTCTGTCTGTGAAGGAATAAATATAATTTTATACATGCACACAATAGAATATTATGCCTTAAAAATCAGAATTATAGAAGTCAAATTAAAATAAAGGCTCATCAAAACTTGCGCAAATTATATAAGTAAATTTAGAGTCTGTGCAGCTCTGCAGAGTTAGCCTAAGCATGCCTTAATTATCGGGATTTTTATAAATTATTTATGATTAGTCATTGGATATGGGATGTTTCTTGCCCTTAGATGAGATGGGTCTCTGTACTTGAGGTAAACCTTCAAGGAACTGACAGTTGGATACAGAAAAATCAGTTGGGCAAGAAATATTTTAAAAGAAGATCTGAGCAACCTATGTCTATGTCCATTAGAATCTACCATATTTTATTTTACTTGTGTCGAATAAGGTTATGCTTCAGAGAAGACTGCAAATGATTTTAAACTACATCTGGAAAGTTTTAGAAAACCAAGCTTCTGAGCAGGTAATTTGAACATGAAAGCATCCTCTCTACTTGTAGCCAAAGGATGATTGTATTGGTTGAAGTGTGTCTCTCAGCAATCTAGGCTGTAAATCCCAGTCACTGACCGTGCAATTACAGTCCCATTGGGGATTTGTTTTTAATCATGTTACTGGGACTGTATTTGTGCATGATTTATCTTACATCAATTTCTTTTGGTATGAAAAAGATTAAACAAGCTTGAGACCAAACCTAGATGGGTGAATAGAGACGCGCCACCATAAAGATGACCGAGGAGTCAATGCTCAAGACAGTGGTTTTCCTTCAGAGCCCACAAAGAGAACACTGCATCTTCTGAAACAGTCCACCTGAATTTGGACTTCTAACCTCTGAAACTGTAAGAAAATAGACTTACATTTATTATAGTTGTACTATTTCTGTTGTAGCAGCACTAGATAACTAGGACCGGTTGGAATTATAACTGTGGAATTTAAATCTGCTCATAATCATCATGATAACATGGATAAAATTGAAACATCCACTTTACTAGTTGCCAAGTGTAATTTTGATTGTCCATTTCCTGAGCCTACTCTCTAACTGACTCTGTGACTGATCCCTTATTTATATATGGGTTCAATGTATACATTTATTCTGATACAGTTACCGAGAGTCAGTCCAACTCCTTGAGAAAATAAATTGATGTTAACTGACAGTGTGTACCTGTTAAGAAGGGAAGCTAATTTCAAAAATTCTGAATGGTGGGTTATGTGCCAGGTCTGCTTGGCTGAGATTTTCTTGACCTCCAAAACATGAGATCATAAAAATTCATTGGTTTGACAAACATTTTAAAACAACTCTAGGCTTATTTGAGTGGACACAAACCTCCAACCTTTAGGTCACCATCAGACTGTGCTTTGTACACTTCCCAAAATATCTTTTTAAGTATACCTATGATAGAGTGCTTATAGTTGGACTGAGATCTTCTAGGTCAACAGTTCAAAACCAGCAGCCTCTGTGGGAGAAAGCTGGGGCTTTCTACTCCCATAAACAATTACAGTCTTAGAAGCTCACAGGGGAAGTTCCACCCTGTACTACAGTGTCACCATGAGTGTCACCATGAGTCAGCACCAACTCACTGACTGTGAGAGAGATTTACCAATCCACCACTCATCTGTTAGATTGTTACACTGTTGTGATTTACATGGTGTTGGAATGCTTGAAGCTATGCCATTTGTATTTCAAATACCAACCGGATAACTCATAGTTAACAATTTCCAATAGATTTTTGAGACTAAACACAGACTAAGAAACAGAAAAGGCAATCCACCTTTGACGAGTAATCAGTTAACATTTTATAAATAGCACTAAAATAATTTATTGTCTGCTGCATTGCCAGATGAGGAGCCCTGATTTTGGTGGAAAGCATTTGAAATGCTACTGGGAAGGAGCTGCCTCCTCAAAGCAGAGCTAACCTTAATAATGTGGATGGAACAAAGGCTTGGGGCTCTTTCTAGCTAATGTGCATGACTCAAAACGAGAATAGACAGCTGCAAATATGCATTAATAATAAGAATGTGGGATGCATGGACTACGAATCTATGAAAACCGGAAGTTGTCTTAGTAAAATGGTACCCATAAAGATCAATATCCTAAATATTAGTGAGATTAAAGGTACTGATATTGACTACTTGTAATCTAGTTTTTACTTTTAATTATTTGAGGAGATTCATATTGCTTAAATTATAAAAATTAATATAAAAATTATACTTTCAACACACATCATCCCTTTTTGTTTAAAAATAAGATTGATTTTTAAAATAAAACTGTGCATAAATAAGGTATGGCATATTCAGGTGGAATCTTAATAAGAAAAATATAGAGTCTAATAAACATTCTATACTATAATAGAATGCTGCCTGATTTAAAATGGCCATATTAATTAAATCTATATATTGAGCAAATAATCTGAGGAACAGGACTATTTGAAGATAAGGATTGGAGGAAGTTTTATTAATAATACGCTCTGTGCAGATAATATAAACTTGCTTCCTGAAAGAAAGGAGGACTTGAAGTTCTTCTGATAGGTATGTGTATTATGACAACCTGGCAGATAGGAATATGTGGGGTTAATTAGGTTGCGGTTTGATTGGAGGGCAAATAGATAAATGGCTCTGCAAGACCCACAGCATGCTGCTGCTTTAGCTACTTCTCTGCATCAACCTGTGTGCCACACTACCTGTGGGCCAAACCAACTCATGGATCATGTCTCTAGAGTTTGAGGCCTTCAAGATCTGCTTCACCATACTGCTGGTGCGTATATGACTTGAGCTTGAGGCTGGTTGATCCTGTCACCTTGCATTGCTTGAGTTCTATATCTCCTCCCGGCTTGTGTCCCTGAGCTCCAGAGTTACTGACTGTTGCTGACCCATGCTAGGCAGAGTCTGAGGGAGGACTCCACTGGGGGAGGATTTGCCTAATGGAGGACTCTGTTGTCTGATTCCTTGACCTTGGATTGGCAACCCATGTGAGTTGAAGGCCTTCCAGCATATTAACTATTCCACGACAGTAAATTAAAGTGAGCCCTATGCACTGCTGTGTGGACTAATTAGTTACTATAGTCTCTCTCGCTGTTCAAACCTGTCTAAATCATCTATCTATTTATCATCATCACAAGTGCCCTAGTTTTGTCTCTCCAGAGAACCCTGCCCAACACAACACTTGATGATGAAAATCAAAGATTGCCGCTTTCTTATGAATTTCAACTTAATGTAAAGGAACAAACACTTTCATATTTGGACCAATAGAAAAAAATATGTTAAGTGGAGAAAAGACTGAAATTGTCAAGGGTTTCATCTTACCTGGATCTACAACCAACACTCATAAATGCGGAATTCAAGAAATCAAACATCGTATTGCATTGGGCAAATCTATGCAAATCTGCTTTTCTCACCAATAAAACTTTCTTTCTTGTTTTGAAGGAATAGGAATCTTACAAGAATGTCAAATACATTGCCATAGAGAATGCAAAGTACATGATTCAGTCTCCTTATTCTGTTTTTGAGGAGCATTATGATTGCACTTTTTTGGAAACAGATCTGTTTGATTTTCCTGTAGGCCACTTTACTTTCAGAATCCTCTGCCAACACAGTGCTTCAGATGCATCAAACCTTCTGCGGTCTTTCTTGTTCATTATCGGGTTTCACGTGCCTGGGAGCTGATTGAAAACGCCATGACTTGGGTCAGACACACATTAATTATCAAAGTAACATGAGATCTTTTGTAGCAGGTTTTCCCAAGCCAATACGAAGTTGATTTCTTCACTGCTGCATGCATGAGTGTTGGTTGTAGAGTCATATAAAATGAAATCCTTGACAACTTAAATCTTTTCTCTGTTTATGATACTCGGGTCTACTGGTTCTGATGTGATTTGGAATATTTTTCCTTTAACATAGAGTTGCAAGTCATACAGAATGCTGAAGTATTTTACTTTCATAAACAAATGCTTCAAGTGCTCCAAACCCTTCTGTCTTCACTTCCGGCAAGCAAGGCTGACAGCACAGAGCATCTTATTCATAAGTCTTCCTCTAATCCTGATTATCATATAATCCAGTATCTGAGATTAAATATAGATGGAATGAGTATGCTGATTTTAATCCATATAGTACTGTGTTATCATATAGAATGTTTACTAGCAATTAATACATTTTTCTTACTAAAATCCAACCTACATAATTATACCTTATTTATTATAAAGCATACACAGGAGAAAACTTGGATAAAGATGTTATGCTTGGTGAAGTAGAGGGCCAGTGGAAAAATAGATGACCCTTGATGGAATGAATTGACATAGTGACTATAATCGAGGACTCTGGCATAACAAACTCCGGAGGCGGCTTTGAATCAAGCAGTGTTTCCCCCGTAGTCACAACGCATGGCAACCTACACAGTGACACCTAGCGACTATAGTGTGATAGAATGTGAGAAGGCAATCCAGGGCTTCCCAAATCACTGACAAAGTGATGCATCCATGGAGCCTGAGTCTTCACGTTCAGATTTACACTTTTATTTTTTTTTAATGCTACCTTATATGCGTGACCATTGATATTCTAATTGAATTTCATTATATATAACCAAGCAATATCAAGTGATGCATTTAAAATACAGATGGATCTGTCATGTAGAGTTTATTTTTATCTTCACATGTCATTCATTATTCCATGTATATGTATACCATTTAAACTAATATTATAAATAATTAATTTTACCTTTTTAACCACTAAAAGTTTGCTTCTTTCTAAAGGAATGGTTTGTTAGACTGGGTTCACTAGAGAAACAAATCCAGAGACACTTATTTGTGTATTATGGAGAACTTTATATCAAAGAGGAATTGTATATTAAGAAAATATCCCAGCCCAGTTCAAATCACATTTATAAGTCTGATATTAGTCCACATGTCTGAAACTAATTTATAAATTCCTCTTCAGGTCATGCAACACATACAATGACACCAAATACAGGAAGATCTCAGGCCAGTGGGTGGAAAGTCTCGTGTATCCAGGGGCAATGGAAGCATCTCAGCACTGGCAGGGATCTCTATGTGGCTCCTCTAGTTCCAGGTTCTGGCTCCATCAGCATAGCTCCATGTGGTTTGCCAGCAGGAATGTCACACATGGAGATGGAGCAAAGAAAGAGTGTGTTTGGTCTCCAGTGAATTACTTATCTCTGTTGCACCTATGAATGAGGTCATCAAGCTGTGACCCGATTGACAGGCTAATCTCCACCCATTCACTCTAAATAGTCTCAAATTGACAATAGATTATGTAATTACCACAAATGAGAATATTATAATGTCAATTATATTGCCATACAGCAGGCATGTCAAACTGTTGGCCCGCAAGCCTCCTGTGATCCCCGATGTAATTTTTTGTGGCCCACAGTTCTCTGAAATAAAATGTAATGAGGTAATTATGTTTACAGTATTGCCTCAATTTCCCCTATGTGCTTTCTATTTTTATTTTATTTCAGAGCATCGTGGGCCACCAAAAATTACCTCGGGGGCCTCATGCACCTGCGGGCCAACAGTTTGACACCTGCCACACAGGACAACAGCACGCATTCCTTGTTTCAACTCTCAAGACATTCTTAATTTCTATTAACCAGGCTTAAAAATAGTTCATGTACGTCATTTATATACCAGTTAATATAAATTATTTTCAAACAAGATATCTGTATATCACCGGAATATTAAACAGATAGCTATTTTTAAATGTTACATCAATTCATATATAAACTAGATTTTATAAAATTTGTGGCAGTTAAAATTATCACCTACATTCTGTTTCCCCTCATTACTAGTCAGTTTTTGAATTAAAAATATGAGCTGGAGAATTATAACTTTCTGTGGAGATCGGGGGAAAGTTTCCTAGGACCTATAAATCTTCAAATTTAAAGCGGCAATAGTTACCAATTTTGATTTATCAGAATGGATCCTAAATTTATGCTATGTATTTTTTATACACATGACACTTTTCATATATAGGATCCCTGATGGCTCTGTTAGGAAACCACTGAAATGCTAACCATCAGGCTGGTGGTTACTCTCTTCTTGGCATAGTGATGAGGCTTTCTGTTCCAATAAGGAGCTCTATAGCCTCAGAGACCTTGTGTAGGATCACAACTGGTCCAAACCAGCTCAAAGGCAGTGAATCTCATGTGTGCGTGTGTGTGTGTGTGTGTGTGTGTGTGTGTGTGTGTGTGTGTGTGTAATGTCATCAGGGAGAATAAATGTTTTTTAATGCACTCTGTCCAAGAAAACAGTATTTTATTTTAATCAGGTAGGGTACTCATGAATGATGGGGTGAGAGGGCCAAGCAAATTCATTGTAGATGATTGGCTGGTTTGCTCTTTCGCATGACATGAAGCAAGTCACTTCAGAAGCAGGAATAAGGAATTCCATGACTATCAAGAAAGAAGGGCCACCAGCCTAATGTGCACAAGATTCCTGTGTGAAGAGGTTCCAGACCACACAGGGTGAAGTAGTGGTCGGCCTGGCCCACAGAGGAGCAAATCTCAGTGCCTTCGGGCATTTATCAGTGATAACGTTTATTTGTAAAATTTTCCCAAGCAAATAGAAGCCATGAGTTCATGTGACCGCGAGGCTGAGAACTAGACAGAAATGTGCCTGCCATCTGTCTGAGATGCTGTGGGCAAAAGGACTATATCCTTATGTTTGTGTGTTTATTTTTTATCCTGATTTGTAACTGTCCAATGTTAAAAACCCCCAAATTATTGATATTGCTTGTAAGGTCAATGTAACAATTGCAATGGATTGTTGAACCAAGTATGAAGGAGAGTGTCATGGAAAAATCTGTCTGTGTGCTATCAAACTACAATAATGGACTCACCGTGCAGATATGTTTGGCTTCTGCCTGTAAGGAATAATTGTTGGGAAGATGTAGAGTTGAATTGTCTTGTTCCCTTTCCAAGCTGGAAGAGGTCAGATGTGGCCCAGTGCCATTTCTTCAGCAAGTAAAAAGGAGGAAGACAATTCGAGTAGGATAAATTGACACGGTGGCAGTGAAATAGGCTAGCATGTGTGTGAATTTTGAGGACAGCAGTGTTTTGTTCTGTTGTACATAGCAGCCTCGGGAATCATAATCAGCTCTATGATACCTATCAGCAACTGCAACCATTAAGAAAGTCACCATATTTTGTACTGTACAAACAAAAGTTAAAACACACAGAAAACTAACTATATAAGGGCACTTATTTTGGGAATAAAAAGATCAAGCAATCCCTTGATTTTAAGACCATTCACTTTGTCTCAATACCTTTCTACATCAAATAACATGGGAATTGTGTGCCAGCCCATAATCGGTGTGATAGAATTAAAGGACATTTGTATGCACATCAGATTTTGTGTCATGGTCTTAATGCTTTTTGTTTTTATTTTTGCTTTATGATTGTTGTCATTTTTGTTTCGCAGACTGTTCAGTGTAATTGTATTTGTTTCCTGCTTTTTTTCCTAACCATGCTTTCCTACATGTTCTATTTGCTAATCATTTTGATTATGTACCTTACCTGTTTGTTTTTAATGTTTGAATAATCAATTTAATGCTGATTTTACTGTTATTTTTATAAAAAATAAACAGACATAGTATTTTAGTGATATTTATAAAAATCTGCATGGAGGCATTATATAGATTTAGTCAGATAACCTGGGGACTAGCATAATTGGGCTTAATGAAACTTAGTGATAAAAATAAAGCAAACTGAGCTTTTCCACCTGTAGGTAGTGAACTCACAAATAGGATTCAACTAAAAATGCTCTTCGATAGCATTTAAAATGATTAAAGGTGTTTCTACCTATAATATGGTTGCATCAGTACATTGACAGAGAGCTGTCAAAGTTCAGACCACATTTAGAGTAGTGGGGACCAAGGGATAGCCTGGCTGATATCAGATGGAACTTGACTCAAAGCAGAGGATACCAAAAACACATTTTCTTGTGTTTTATCTGCTATTTCAAGGCATTTGACTTTGTGGATCATAACAAACTATAGATAACTTTAATAAGAAAGGGAATTCTAGAAAAATTCACTGTGCTTTAACAAAATTCGTACATTCCCCAACCTGTTCAGTTGCACAAACAGGACAAGGAAATGCAGCATGGTTTAAAATCTGGAAAGGTGGGTGTCAGGGATATATCCCCTGAGAATACAGAGAAGCTCGATTATGTGAAGAAGAATGGGGCCTCAGAATTGGAGGAAGTTTTATTAATCTATGACAGACAGATGGCAAAATCTTGCTTGGTGAATGCCAGGAGGATTTGGAGCACTTCCTGGCGAGGATCAAGGACTATAGCCTTCAGTGTGGATTATGATGCAATTCAAAGAAGACCTAGACCCGCACACCTGGACCAATCATGATAAATGGAGAGAAGGTTGAAGTTGTCATGGGTTTTGTCTTCCTTAGGTCTATGATCGATGCTCATGGAAGCAGTAGTTAAGAGATCAAAATATGAGTTGCATTAGATAAGACTGCTGCACAAGACTGCATAAGAATATTGCAAAAGAAGGACTTTACTGTGGGGATTAATGCATGCCTGACCCAAACCATGGCATTCTCTATTGCCTCATATGCATATAAAAGTTGGACATTACATGAGAAAGACCTATGAAGAATTGATGCATTTGGATTCTGGCCCTGGAGAAGAATACTGAAAGTACCATGGATTGCTAAAAGGACAAACTCATCTGTGCTAGAAGAAGTGGAGACCGATTTCTCCTAAGAGGCAAGGATGGCAAGACTTACACACTTTGGACATATTGTCCAGAGAGACCAGTTCCTGGAGAAGGACATTATGCGTGGTAAAGGGGAGGGGAAGCAAGAAAGAGGAAGACACTTAACATGATGGATTGACACAGTGGCTGTACCAGTGTTCAGTGGTTTAAGCAGAACAATTGTGAGGATGTTGCGGGATCGGGCAGTGTTTTGTTTTGTTTTTTCCATTATGCTTAGGTACCTATGAGTTTGAGTCAATTCAATGGCACTAAAATAGCATATAGTATTAGCTTATCAATTATATATTCATCGAGAGGAATTTCATTGATCAATTTGCGTATGATTTCCATGTTACATCACAATATTAAGATTAACCAGGACTATTATTGTGGAAAGACAAAATATTCTCAAACTTAAGTTGAAATGGAATTTCCCAATTTGTAGAATAGGAAGGAGGAGCCCTCGTGGTATCGTGGTTATGCATCGGACTGACAACCTCAAAGTAAGCAGTTCAGACCCACAAGGCTCTGTGAGATAAATATGAAGCCTTCTACCACCATAAAGAGTTACAATTTTGGAAACTCAGAGGCCATTCTGTTCTACCCTGTCCGGTAGGTTCACCAGAGGTTGGAGGAGACTTAATGTTGATGAGTTTGGCTTGGGACCAGGAAGAAACAGTAATTGGAAGCGTCAAGATATACCTAGATCTATATTTTCAAACAATATTTTAGAAATGCATTTCTCATTCCATGTTTAAGTTATATTTATGAATTACCAATCAGATATTTTTTATTATTGAGCAGATTATTTCTATTTCATAGTAAAGATGACCCATAGGACTTCTTTATTTCCTTAGTCAGCCTACATAGTCACTTATATAAACAAATTCAGACTGTTTCTTGAATAACAATATCAGTACCCTGAATGAAAACAAGTATTGGTTTGATGTAGAAATATAACAACCTATGGATCCATACATGTTGGAATTATCTCTATTTTTATAAGTGCTACAAATTACAAAGCTATGGATTTTTATTACTTCACTAACAATAATTAGTTTTTATCATTTAGGCCAATCAATTGAACATTTAATACAATATTTACATTATTATCAAAATAGAACCTTTCAATGTTAGCAAAGATTGATCATTTAGATTCTCACCATCTAAGCCAACCAATATTTTTTATGCATAAATATCAAACAAACCTGATCAGTAAGGCAAAGGACCATAGAAGCAGAATTTACCTACTTTTCATTTATAAATAGTCACTTATTTTTTAGTCTGAGATTTGAAATCTTTAATACTAAAGTCCATGAACAGCTTTTGTAGTTTTCTAGTCAACTAAGTTTTCTTTCCACCAACCATGATTTGACTTTTGCTTTTCACTTCTTGTTTGTACACTAATAATACATTCTATGTATTATTTCCTTTTCTCCCACAGGCAATAAATATTTTATGAACTGTGAGAATACCTCAAAATTTCTGTTCTATATCATTTCTTAAAACATTACCAGGAGGGAAGGGGAGCTTGAAAGGGGAACCGATCACGGGGATGTACATATAACCTCCTCTCTCGGGGATGGGCAACAGAAAAGTGGATGAAGAAAGATGCCGGGCAGTGTAAGATAAGATAAAACAATAATTTATAAATTATTAAGGGTTATGAGGGAGGGGACAGTAGGGAGGGAGGGGGTGGGAAAAAGGGAAAAGGAGGAGCTGATTCCAGGAACCAAAGTGGAAGGCGAATTTTGAGAATGATAAGGACAACGAATGTATAAATGTGCTTTACACAATTGATGTATGTATGGATTGTGATAAGAGTTATATGAGCCCCTCTAAAGTGATTAAAAAAAACAATTCAATTCTATTAAAGACCTAAAGAGTTATAAAAGTTGTTTGAATGTTTAAATGTTTATCATCATTATTAAGAAAATTAATAGTATAGAATATATGCCCATGGAAAAGTATATAGTAAAGAATAAAAGCCCACAGAAAAGTGGAATTGAAATATAATTGATTTCCCCCACATTTTAAGCATCCTTATATTTCTAGATCTTTAAGAGACTTTTTTAATGTATGCATTTCCAGAGTAGTCCTACAGTAATATTTAAGTGAAAATGTCTTAAAATAAAACTATTTCATATTTAATAAATTATTTTAGAAGAATTTCAGATTATCTATAAAATGAACATTACGTAATACAACCGACCAATGGTTAGTTTAGTTGTAGATAGAATCCCCATAAATTGGAATCCATCCACTAACACCTAATCCCAACAACAAAACGGTGAGAGCATTAAGAGAGGCGTCATCACCAAAGCAGATACATGGGGAAAGTTTAAAGCAAGTGTTTTATTTCAGCTTGATTGCAACAAATTGCTTTTCTTATTGTGTAGTTTGTTAAAGCATACTATCTCCCTCTATCCTTCAACAAAGTAGGCATTTTACAATGCTTACTTACACAGAAAAATAGATCCAAAGAAGAGTAATACTAGAAAAAATCATGCATCGTATTTCTCAAGTCCCAAGAGATCAGCAGTTTTCACTAGTTCTTCATAAGCTTCTCTGAGGGGTCTTAGAAATGGGCTCAGAGGATGCTTGCTCTCTCCTCAGAGATGGTGTGTTTAGAGTTAGGATAATTAAGTTTGCAATTATATTACCTTTTTGGGTTTTGAAATAACTGGATTTAATTGATGAAAAAATATGTTAAAAGGAAAAAACTAGAACAATTTTTCAGAATGGCCTAGTTAAAAACCCCATTTTTATTATAAGCAATATATAAAAAACTGAACTGATTATGTTTGTGATAAAGTAAACTTAAAATGTTAGAAAATAAATTACAAAAGTCTCACAGATCACATACTGTATAAAAGCAATGGACACATATACTAGATGTCCCGATGTTAGGAAATGATTGTACAGTTCTGCTTTTCCCTTAATACATTAATATTTTTAAACATATTTAGGATAACTGTTTTACATTGTGTGCCTGATCAATTTCTTTGGGCAATCTACTTATAGGAATATATTTTTCAATTAACACATATTCCATGTGTAAACTGTTGGTCTAGAAATTAATATTCTTTGGTGAGCTCTATAAAGTTTTATAATGCTTTATATGTAGGGCATCATACAAGTGCTGTTCATTAAAAATGAAAAGAAAGACCTCCTCTACAGAGCCATTGCTCTTAAATTGCAGAGAATGCATGGCTTTAAATACTAATGATACACGTTAGAAAGTAATAAATATGCAAGAACAAGATCAAATAAAGCAACAACTGTCCAGAGTCTCAGAGGCTGCACCTATTTAATCTAGTTTGCTTGCAAGAAGGGGAAGATGAGCAGGGAGACAGATGAGAAATTGTTTAGGTATAAAAGTTTGTAAACTCAAGGTTTTCAGAGTAGAAAAGGATTAGGGCAAGAAACTAAAGCGGATGCAGGGTGTGTCCTCCTGATGGAAGATGACTCCGAACTACACAGGTGTGTTTCAAAATCAGTTGAGAAATGAAAAAGCAGTGCATCTGGTCCACAAAACCCTCAACAGTATCTGTTCAATATTTTACCTGAGACTTCCAAAGCATCCTATTCTAAAGTGCTTTCAATTGCACCTTGGAGCAGTTAACATGCTTCTGCAAACCAAACAGTTGGAGGTCGATGCCCACTCAGAGATGTCTCAGGGAAGTAAAAAAAATCTATAGATGCAGTGGTGAGATGCTGGACTCCATATAGCCTAAGCTGATAACCACAAAGTAAACAGCTGAACCCATCAGCTGATCCACAGAAGAAAGATTAAGCTTCCCGCTCCTGCGAAAATTCAAGGATGGGAATCAAAAGGAGAGTTTGTAAGCTTGGTTTTGGGATCTTATCCCCAATATCAGCCACTGAAAATTTTATGGAGCACAGTTCTATGCTGACATACGAGTATATGAGTCGACTTATTGACAAGTGAGTCGGTCATTATTCATTCAGATTTATTTATCCTAGATTTTATATGCAGAAAAATTATACAAAACCAAAAAATGACAAAAGAGAAAAATTTCAATAAAAAGTGAAAGATATTAAAAATAGAAACTATTTTAAAATGGGTCAAAAGTGAGGCCAAACAATAATAAGAGATTGCATTTTAAACTATCTCTCTCATAATGAATTTCACCATGCTCTCTGTCTGGTAGTAAACCTGTTCACATCCCTGCACGGCAGTCAGAGGGGGTTCACCAGACACTTAAGGCGAGTGGAGACCCTACAAATGGATTTTGGACTTCACTGTCATCCACGTTGTTGTTGTTAGGTATAATCCGGTACCTTCTAACTCATGATGATATTCATGTACGATAGAGTGAAACACTGCCCTGCCCTGTGCCATCCCTACAATTGTATTTGAGCCCATGGGGCAACCACTATGTCAATACATTTTTTCCAGAGCCTCCCACTTTCCGCTGCCCCTCTAGTTTATAAGGAATGATGTCCTTCTCTAGCGTCTGCTCTCCCCTTACAGCATTTCCAATGCAAGTGAGAATCCATCCCTCGAATGAGCATTCTTACTGTACTTCTTCCAAGACAGATTTCTTTGTGTTGTTCTTTTGGCAGTTCATGAGACTTTAAATATTCTTTGTCAACACCGCAATACAAATATATTGAGTTATGATTGTTCTTTGGTCCCTGTTATGTACTGCCCATCTTACACATGCATGTGAAGGACCTGAAAATACCAAGGCTTGCGACAATTGCATCTTAGTCCTCAAACTTACCTCCTTGCTTTTCAATCTTATGTGTCAACACCAATTTAAATATGCAAAAATTCTTCTCTAGTCTTAATCAATATAAAACTTTTACACACACATCAAGTAATTAACAATACTAAGGCTTGGATTAGGCATCCTTCAAAGTGAGAGCCTTGCCTTCAATATTGTGAAAAGGTCTTGTGCAACAGAGTTACCCAATGCAATGTGTCATTTGATGTGGCTGCTGCTTGCTTGACCATTGATTATCAATCCAAGAAAGGTTAAATCCTTGACAACATCAAGCATAAATAAATTTATTACGATGATACTTGTTGGTCTGGTGGTAAGGATTGTTGTCTTCTTTATTATTAGTTGTAGTTCATATTGAAGGCTGCAATGCTCAATTTCACTAGCAACAGTCTCATCCTCACTTTTGGCAAACAAGGTTATTTCATGTACATTAAACAGGTTGTTAATATGTTCATTATGACAGGCGTGATGAGTTAAAGGATGACATCAAGAACATCACATATGAAGGCTGCAAATCCTTTGTTCATAAATCTCAAGCATCAGGTAGCATGTGCGCCATGTCTTATGCAGGCTCTTCATTTTCTTCAGTTTCGTCTTGACGCTACATATGAACAATGGATGGTCTGTTGCACAGTCTGCCCATGACCGCTGCTGCTACTACTGAGCTTCTCCATTGTCTCTTTCAAGATAGCCAGTTTGATACCCATGTATTTCACCTGGTGAATTCACGTATATAGCTGTTTCTTATATTTTTGAAAAAAGTATTTGTAATGAAGAAGTCATTCATCTTACAAAAGGCTATCATGAGATTCTCAACTTCATTTTTATACCAAGACAATATTTTGCTGTCATTCATGAAGTTTTCAGTATTTGACATTGTTCCGAAGCTATCCATAGGTCAGTGGCTAATTCTTCAGAAGTGGAGAGTTGTTTCTTTCTTGATGGGCTGTTATTTATCTGGAAGCTGTGCTTAAATCTTTTTATCTTGAATCATCCTGGTATTTTAAATACCAGTGATACTGCTTCCAGTATCACAGCAAGACACAAGTTACCACAATATGATAAACTAAAAGAAAGGTAATGACAACAGATATCTATAGAAAATGTCAAATATAATAAATAAATTTACAGACATGTTAATTATCAATATAGCATAAATTAATTGATAGACTATTCAACTATTTGTTTCATTTATTTTATTATTCATTCATTTATTATTAATTATTTATTTCACAATTGTTTTGTCATTTATTTGACAAGGCTTTGATTTTAGCTGGAGCCATCAACTTCATCGGCTTAAGTACAATAGGTAATTGCTCCACTTAAAATAAAATTCATGAGGGGGTATCCAAAGAAAAACTGAAAAAGCTCTGCTGGGTGAAGCGTTCATATTACGCTTTTTTCGTGCTAGGCAAGTGTCAAGCAACTCGCTGTGAGTTAGTGCACCTAGCGGTATCACCTGGGAAGGTTCTTTCTCATCACAGTGATTTTGTTTGTTAAAAACAGTTTTACTGGAACCATGTTTTTTGTGATGGCTGATTTAAGAAAACAGTGTGCAGCTGTGAAATTTTGTTTCTTATTCAGAAAAAATGCCGCAAACCTGTTGTGGTGTTGAGCACACCTTACAAGTTCATGAGTGGTTTTCTCATTTCAAAAAGGAGAAATGTCAATTGATAACAAACCTCATTCTGGACACGCATCAACATTCTGAATGAATGAAAATGTCTACTTGTTTGGGATTTGGTGCCACCAGGTCAGATTGTTAATCAAGCTTTCTATTTAGAGATTCTGAAAAGATTGCATAACAGTTTGCAACCAAAAAAACCGCTGATTTGTGACAAAAAAGGGACTGGTTTTGCTAGCATGCAGCCTTATCAGTGCCCCAGGTTTGGGGGAAAAGCAGCATGCCTCTCTTGCCGCACACACCTGACACCACTCCTTGCCACTTCTTTTTGTTTCCTCAAATAAAGAGGGACAAGAAAAGACAGCAATTTGACCACATAACACACGTGAAGAAAAAAAAACGAGGGAGGTTCTGTCAGCCATCCAAACAGATGAGTCTGAAAAATGTTTCCAAGAATAAAATCACAGATTTGACTAATGTATTAAATATAATGCAGAGTACTTTGAAGGTGATATGTCTGTTTTGCTAAAAATTTTAAACATACCTTTGAAAAAAATTCCAGAGTTTTTTTTGGAGGTGGAGGTGTATCCATTAGTATAGTGTCAATCCATATAATGAAAACATGTGTAATTCATTTTACCAATCTTAGTTATTATGTTTCTAAAGAGTATATTGTGATATCATAATAAATTATAATTTCTAATTGTATAAGCCTGTAGGCATAAAACATAATTGGCATACTTTTTGTTCTATGTGAGATGAACTTTTATTAACATGAAATTATCAAACATAACAAGCATACATTGTTGTATATGAATTTCTAACAGAGGAGAACTTTTAAACTTGAATAAGGAAACTAGAGACAATTATTTTATCTTCATATTGACTTCTGAGTGGCCCTATTATGAGTGACCCTATTATGTGTATAAATAAATGTGTAAACTTTTCTAGGATAAATGAATAAGATATAAATAACTGTCTAACTCAATAACTCATAGAGCACACAAATTCAATTACCCTGGTACAAGAATAAGAATACTCTATTGAAGTTCTGGGACATAACCCAAAAAATAAAACTATTATACTGTACCATAGATAAGAAAGTTATTATTCTCCATCAATCCAACAGAACTCAATACCCCTCTCTCTGCCAAATTTCAATAGTGCCAAGAAAGCAGAGAAATTAACTATGAAAGCATTAATGGGGAGAGGTGGTCATCCTAACATAGTTATCAATCAAAGATCATTTGCAATTCAGTTGGGACAATAAATTTATCACTGATTTTTAAGTAGTTTATTGGGTGCTATAGACTAATTTGAAAGGGAAAAAACAACAACTCAAGTTTGATATATATTCAAGTTTCCCAATGCCCGTGATTGGAATATACTTCTGGCATCCTAATTTTCCCATGCTGATGGGCTCTTTTGTTGTTCGATGTGTCTAAAGAAGTAAAATCGACCTGTAAGTTTGGCCTCAGCAGCTGAGCTCTGCATGTGTCAGGTCATTATGGCAGTGGGGATGCTCAGTGGGGAAAATGGTATATAAATAACTGATAACGTGAGTAGGGTATGATTAATCCTTACTGGTCAGTGACTATATTTGGATCTTTTTAAGAGATTTATGCTTCTGAAGAATTGAATGTAAAAATCTGAATACTAACTCCTTTCTGACAGCATGAAAGGGCATTCTTAGAGGAGAGCTTTGATTTACAAATGGGTTCTAAAACTCAGAGTAGTTCATTTTAATATAAGTGTGCTCTACATTTGGATAGCTATCGTTATGAAACAAATTTATGAAATTCCCCCCAAATATGAATCTAAAACCAAGCGAAGAATTATTTTGGTTTAATACTATATACTATTTTATCATGATTTTCTTCTCCAACTTTAAAACTTATTTTTTAAAATTTTCTAGTAGTTAAAAAAAAGGAAAGGGAACTATATGTGGATGAAGCCTCTCAACATAGATCAGATGTTTGAATAGCCTTGCTGTCATTCAGACTGCCTTGGAAAGTGGGATATGACAGATATAATGTGCTTAAAATCAGAAATGTTATCAATTGATCACCCTTTTGACCCATTTTATAAATATTCCAGTTCTTAATATGTTGCTTCATTTCCAACTGGAAATTTTAATTTCTTATTGCTGTTAGCTCTTTTTATTCTTTGTTTTATATTTTGTAGGCTTTTTTGGAGTGTTAGTATATGAAATTCAGGATGGGTAAATTTATAGAGACAGAAACTGAATTAATGGTTCCTCAGATGGTTGTTAAAATGGCACTTGTAACCTGAGTTGCCTCTTAGCTGCAGACCAATGCGGAAATCACAAATTTACCTTACTTATTCTTTTAAAATGTTCATCTGCACAGCAGCTTATTCTGAGTACCCATAATACATTTATTCCGTTTTAGAATAATTATTGTAAATTCAAAAAAAGTATTTTGGGGGGGAATTTGTAGAAATTTCTTTCTTTTTAAAAATTATTTTATTGGAGGCTTGTACAACTTATCACAATCCATACATCCATCCATTGTGCCAAGCATATTTGTTGTCATCATCTTTCTCAAAACATTTGCTTGCTACTTGAGCCCTTGGTATAAGCTCCTCTTTTTTTCCCTCCTTCTCCGCTCCCCCCCTCCCTCATGAACCCTCGATAATTTATAAATTGTTATTATTTTTCATGTCTTACACTGTCCGATGTCTCCCTTTATCCACTCTTCTGTTGTCCATCATCCAGGGAGGAGGTTATATGCAGATCCTTGTAATCGGTTTCCCATTTCTCCTCCACCTACTGTCCACCCTCCCAGTATTGCCACTCTCACCACTGATTCTGAAGTGATCCTATCTGTACCAATGTACATCCTCTGGTCTAGCCAGATTTGTAAGGTAGAATTGGGATCATAATAGTTGGGGGAGGAAGCATTTAAGAACTAGAGGAGAGTTGTATGCTTTGTCGTTGCTATCCTGAACCCTGACTGGCTCATCTCCTCCCTGTGACCCTTCTATAAGGGGGTGTCCAGTTGCCTACAGATGGGCTTTGGATCTCCACTCTGCACACCCCCTCATTTACAATGAGACTACTTTTTGTCCTTTGATGCCGGATACCTGATTCCTTAGACACCTCGTGGTCACACAGGCTGGTGTGCTTCTTCCATGTGGGCTTCGTTGCTTCTGAGCTAGATGGCTACTTGTTTATTGTCAAGCCTTTAAGACACCAGATGCTATATCTCTTGATAGCTGGGCACCATTAGCTTTCTTCATCACATTTGCTTATGTGGTGCCCACTGATATGGGTGCCCAGCCAGTAGGGGAATGCGCAGCAATGCCCCTACTGGATATATACCCAGAAGAGGCAAGAAACCAACTGTGGCCAGACATCTGTGCTCCAATATTCATCACAGCACAGTTCACAATTGCAAGGAATTGAAAACAACCCAAATTTCCATCGACAGATGAATGGATTAAAAAACTGTGGTACATACATACAATGGAGTACTATGCATTGCTAAAAAAAAAAAAATCCTACACTGAGGAAAAAGAGAAAATCATGAGAGCAGCTAGGGAAAACCAAGAAATCACATATAAAGTTTCCCAAATAAGAATATGCTAAGACCTATCAGAAGAAACTATGAAGAAGAGGAGAGAACGTGGAGTGACATATTTCAAAAATTGAAGAAAATTGATGGAAAACCAAGAATACTCTACCCAGCCAAATGATCGATCAAGATACATGGAGAAGAGTCTTCCCAGACAAGGAAAAACTCAAAGAATACTTTAGAAGAAACCCAACCCTACAAAAGATCCTTGCCGACCCAGTATGAGCAGAAGTACAACACTCACCAAGCATAAATAAGAGACAGCCACATAGAACAACCTCACCCATAGGGCAACAAGGAGAAAACAGACCCTAGGATAGTATTGGCTAGAGGAGGAAAAATATCAACAATGATACACATACACATGTACAACACACTAATGAGGAAGGAAAGCATGAAAGCACCCAACACAAAAGGTATAAGATGAGATCTCAGAGTCTGCAGATGTAGGTAATATCCCTGAATATCAATGACCTGAATTCAGGCATTAAAAGACTGAGACTAGCAGACTAGCTTAAAAAAACACAACCAATAAATCTGCTTCCTACAGGAGACACACCTCAAGGCAACAGGCAAAGTAGGCGGAGAATCAAAGGTAGAGAAAGGCACACCAAGAGAACCACAATTCAGAAAATTAGGGGCTGCACCCTAATCTCAGATAAAATTGACCTCAAAGTGAAAACCATAAAAAGAGATAAGGAGGGACACTATATAATGCTCAAAGGAATGGTAGACAAAGAAACACCAAGTATTGTAAACATATATTCCCTGAATGAGAGACCCGCTGAATACGTCACTCAAACACTCCAAAGGATGAAAAAAGAAATTACAGCCTCAACAATTATAGTGAATGACTTCAACACACTTCTCTCTGAGAAAGAGAGATCACAGGGAAAGAAACTCTACAAGGAGACTAGAGATCTAAACACAACAATTAGACAATTTGACCTGATAGATATTGACAGAGCTTTTCATCCAAATACAATATATTCACATTCTTCTCAAGCTCACATAGCACATATTCAAATATAGACCACATGCTTGGACATAAGGCAAATCTACATAAATTTAAGCACATTGATATCATACAGAACTCTCTCTCTGACCACTGTGAGATAGTGCTGGAAATCAACAAAAGGAAGATGAAGAAAACAAGAGCAAACAATTGGAGGATGAATAACTCTCTACTGAAAAAGGAGTGTGTACTGGCACAGGTCAGAGATGAAATTAGGAAATTTCTAGAAACCAATGAGAATGAGCACAAGACATTCCAAAACTTATGGGACAGAGTAAAGGCAGTTATCAGAGGAAGTTTCATAGCAATACATGCACGCCTGAGATATTCTGTCACAAAATTTACGATTAGAGCAGAGTCAGCAGGACAATCCTACTAATAGCAGCAGAAAAGAAATTATAAAAATCAGGACTGAGATCCAGGAGAGAGAAAATAAGAAAACTATGGAAAAATTAATTCTGCTAAAAGTTGGTTTTTTGAAAGGATAAATAGAATCAACAGATTGCTGGCAAACCTAACCAAAGAAAGGAGGGAACAAATTCCAATAGCAAAAATAAGGGATGAAAGAGTGGATATTACAACAGACCTTAATGAAATCAAAAAGATAATTAAGAAGCACTATGAAGGATTGTACTCCAATGAATTCAACAACTTGGAAGGGATGAACAAATTCTTGGTAAAGCAATCCATCTGTAGACCGTCCCCAAGAATCTCAACAGACCTATAGAAATAGAAGAAATATACAAGTTTATCAAAGGATTACCAACAAAAATACGCTGGACCAGATGGCTTCACTGGAGAATTCTATCAAGCATTTAGGCAAGAACTAACACCAATTCTAGAAAAACTATTCCGGAACATAGAAAAAGACAGCAAACTCCCGAACTCCGTCTATGAAGCTAGTATAACTGTGATACCCAAAATGGGCAAGGATCCCACAAGAATTGAGAACTACAGACCAATATTCCTAATGAACATCGATGCAAAAATCCTTAACAAAAAGTAGCCAACCGAATACAAAAGTGTATAAAACACATAATTCACCATGACCAAGTGGGATTCATACCAGAGATGCAGGGATGGCTCAACATACGGAAGACCATTAGTATTATTCATCACATTTGTATGAAAAACAATAACAACATGATAATATCGATAGATGCAGAAAAAGCAGAGAACTCCTCAGAAGAAGGACATAGTGGGAGTCCTTGCTTTACCTGACTTTAGCACATACTACACAGCCACAGTTTTCAAAACCGCATGGTATTGGTACAATGACAGATACTGAGACCAATGGAAAAGAATGGAAAACCCAGAATAAAAGCATCAGCATGCACACAGCTGATCTTTGATAAGGGCCCCAACAAATATCCAATGGGAAGCAGATGCTCTCTTTAATAATTGGTGCTGGTAAAAATGGATACTTAACTGCAGAAAAATGTAGCAAGACCCTTATCTCACTCCATGCACAAGAATAAACTCAAGGTGGATCACAGAGTTTGAAGTTAAACACCAAACTATTAGGGCCATCAGTGAGGGAATTGGGACCAACTTGAGAACTTTGGCACAGGGAATACATAGGCTATCAGAAATAGGGAAGGGCACAAACACAGAGGAGGCACAAATTGACAAATGGGATATACTGGGGATAAAACACCTGTGTATATTGAAAGAATTCACCAAGTGAGTAATAAGAGAGTCCACGGACTGGGAAAACATCTTTAGCAATGGCACATCAAACAAAGGCCTTATTATTAAAATCTACAATACTATGCTAGCTTCCAAAAAGAAAAATAAAACTAATTGCCCACTTGAGAGGTGGGCAAAGGACCTGAACAAACATTCACAGGGGCAGAAATCTGAATGAGAAAATGTTCTCGATATTTAGCCACAAGAGAAATGCAAACTAAAACAATGAGGTACCACCTAATACCCTCAAAGGCAGCCCAATTCAAAAAGTCAGAACGCAATGTTTTGGAGGGGCTGTGGGGAGACAAGAGCTCTCATCCACTGCTGGTGGACTTGTAAGTATGTGCAACCACTATGGAAATCTATCTGTCGATATCTAAAACAGATGGAAATCGAGCTACCATACGATCCAGCAATCCCCCTACTGGGCATATACCCAGAAGAGGCAAGAAACAAACAAGGCTCCAATGTTCATTGTGGCACAGTTCACAATTGCAAGGGGTTGGAAACAACACAAATTTTCATCAACTGATGAGTGGATTAAAAAGCTGTGGTATATACATACAATGGAGTACTACATATTGCTAAAAAGCATTGATGAATGTATGAAGCACATCGCTACATGGGAAGAACTGGAGGAAATCATGTTAAGTGAAGTAAGTAAACACAAAATAAGTACAACATGAGTCCGCTGAGGTAAGCTTTACAAAAAATGCAAAAGGGCCAAAGGAAAAAGCTACTGTGTACAAACATCCCTGGGTGAGGACTAGCTAATATGGCAGGGACCAGACCGAATACAGGGATACACATTTTAGACAACTAAAAAGGTGGGCAAAGGAAAAAAAATAAAATATAAGTAAATGGGTAGTAGGGCACAGGGCACTAACCCACCCAAGGGAAGGGTATTGTTTATATCTCCACAGGGAAAGAGGGACCAGACTTCAACCCAGTGCTCCAAGATGTGAATGTAACATGCCAGCATGGAGTAGGGAACCAGTGGAGAGGTCTGGGGGACCGGCCCCAATCCCAATTACTAAGTGGACACCTGCCCCACCCCCGAGAAGAATTTATTTCAAAGGATGGCATTGAATCTGTAGCTCCAGGAGAGGGACATATCTGATCAGAGCACACGGGAGGTGATGAGCGGGAGGAGGAGCACAGCCTGGCCCACCAGGTCATGAGGATGATGTTCCCGATTAGAGCAGTCAGTTCACAAAGAGAACCACATAGCCGGCCCCACTAAGAGACATGACACCCCTCTCTGACCCATAGCCCTATAGGGGATAATACCAGAGACACAGTGTGGGAATTGCAACCGATCTGATCCCACCACACCGAGGCAAAACACTAAGGGGGTACAACGGAATAGCAAGGAAATGGAGCAGTAAGATCCCCAGGGAATGCTTAAGGTAGAATATGGGGTCAGGGCGTGGTGCTCCAACAGACTGGACTGGAAAACACTCCTATAAGCCAACAATCTTTGAACTAACTACAATTTTTTTCATTATTAAGTTGAATTTTCATATGAGTAATTTTTCATCTATTTCTCACCATATATATATAATGGTTTGATCCTAGTGTAGTCCATTCAGTGTGTTCATGTGCAGAGTCACTGCTTAGGTTACTGAAAAAGATATTTATCATGCATAAGGCATTGATTTTGAAATATTCTATTAAAAACTTCCTGTGTAATTTCTATCTATCATAAGTGCACATTTTATCTCTTTTACACTCATCCAGTTATAAATACCTTGTATGAATTTTAAATTTTAATAATTACTGGGATGATAAGACAGTTCATTGTCATTTTAATTTGTATCTTTCTAATGATTAATGATTGCATCGTTTAATACTTTTGCTAATTGCTTTAATGTTTTCTTTGATGCTATGCATATTTATTTATTTTTCCAAGTTTTACATTAATTTGGATGTCTTTTTATTGTGAGGTATTGAAAATTTCTATAAAATGTCAAGATTAGTCTCCTGTCAGATATTTCATATTCAAGACTTTTTCTCTGTCGATAGGTGCTCCTTTGGTCCTTTGGCAAAATCTTTTGATGTGAATAAATCTTTAATTTATAACAAGTCCTAACTTATCTTCTACCATATCTGTGTGTAATTATGCTTGATATTCTTTCCTGCCATGTATCAGAACCCTTAATACTGTCTCTGTTTTTCCTTCCATAATCTTTAGAGTTTCAGTTATTATATTTATATTTTGATGCATTTTAGAATTGTTTTTGTTATATGGTGTGATATAAACCCTGTTTCATTTTTATGCAAATAGTTATGCAGTTTGGGCATAATCATTTGTTAAATACTCTTTCTCTTTCTCATTCAATGGGCTTTTTCCCTTCGTTGAAAAAAAATCAGTCCATGGCTGTATGGATTTACTTCTGTGTTCTCAAATCTGTTCCATTGATCTGCACCTGTCCTCGTACTGGTAACATGATTCTTTTAATTACCCTGGTTGTGTATTGGGGTGTCTTTCTCCTTCAATAGTGCTTTTCATATCTTGCATCTCCTTTTCTATGTGAATTTCTTTCTCCATCCTCTTACATATATTTTTGAGCATTTGAATTGGTATTACATTGTATATCTATATCACTTTGGATAACAGACATTTTCATAAGGTTATTTTTTTATATCTATGATCATATGCTCTTCCATGAATGTAGGGGTTTTCACTTCTTGAAATAGTGTTTAGTAGTTTTCTTAGTGTAAGACTTTTGGGGGACCTCAAGTTAAGTCTACATCTCAGTGTCATGGTCCTGTTTCATCCTCACAATTGTTCCTGTTATTGAGCCTATTGTTTCAGTCACTGTGTCTATCAATCTCACTGAAGGCCTTCTTTCTTTTCACTGTCCCCCCATTTTATCAAATATAATGTCCTTCTCCAGTACAGGTCTCTCCTTATAGTATGGCTTGGATCAGGAGCTACTTAGTTCTCCAAGTAACATCCTTGCTCTTACGTACTCTAAAGAGGTCTTGTGCAGCAGATTTACTTAATGTAACTCATCTTTGGATCTCTTGACTCCTGCTTCTTTGAGCATTGATTGTGGAGCCAAGCAAGACAAAATTCTTTAAAACCTCAACCTTTTCTCCTTCTTTCATGATGTTACTTATTGGTCCAGTTGTGAGGATTTCGGCTTCTTTACTTTGAATCATAAAGGATGCTGAAGGCCGCATTCCTTGGTCTTCATTTGCAGGTGCTTCAATTCCTTCTGACTTTCAGCAAGCATGGCTGTGTCGTTGATGAATCTCAGGTTGTTCATATGCCTTCCTCCATCCTGATGCCACATACTGCCTCATGCAATCCCGCTTCTTTGATTATTTTCTGTGTGTACAAGTTGTGATAACATATGTAATGTACATTAGACAAAGTCTCACCATCCTCTCTTCTAAAGAACATTTTGGATGTATTGCTTTCAATAGAGATAACTCATTCTTCTACTAGTCCATTTAATTTTCAATATTCATAATTCCATACAATAATTTCATTTATGTTTTAACTTATTCACTATTCAGTTTCACATGCAGATGAAGTGAATGAAAATACTATGGTTTAAATCAGGCATGCCTTAATTTTCAAAGTGAAATCATTTGGGCACATTCAAAATATGTTTTGCAAGTGCTTTTCACTTGCAATGCATTGTTTGATTTCTTGAATGTTGCTGAGATGTGTGTTGATTATGGATCCAAGAAAAATCAAATCCTTGACAACTTAAACCACCTCTCCATCTCCCATGATGTTGCTTATTGGTCCAATTATAATACTTTTTGTTTCTGTAATGCTGTGGTGGAATCCATACTCAAGGCAGGAGTCTTCACACTTCACTAATTGCATCAAAGTCCTCTTCATTAACAGCAGTATAGCATATTTTGTTATCATTGTCAGGTGTCACTGAGATAGTTTGACTCATAACCACCCTGTGATTCACAGAATGAAACTCTTCCATATCACTGTTATAATCTCTGCTAGGTTGGAGTTCATAGGAGCAGCCACTATGTGATTCCATCTGTTTGAGGACATCATTTTGCATGCTGACCTTTTTTATTACTAAACATGATGTCCTTTTTCTGGGATAGTTCCCTTACAATATCATAAATAATGACACAAAATTTCATCTTCCTGGTTTCCAAGGAGTGTTTTGATTGCATTTCTTCCAAAGTAGATATATTGTTTTTCTGACAGTTCATGGCATATTCAATACTCTTCATCAACACTTTAATTTACAGGCAAAAGAAATTGGAAGCCTAATAAATGTATAATTGTATTCAATATATACATATAAAGTAGAAACAGGAAAGCTCTTAATGGCAAAGAAGCTGAATGACATGTAATAGCAAATGTGGATGTAGCAGAGATTAGGGTTTGATGTAAATCATAATATCTACAACATCTCTAATACTTACGCCTGATCGTTTATATTCCTCCTTCTGAAAGTCTTGAAGTCAATGAGGACATATTTTATTTAATAAAAATAAATGCACTACAACTTGTATCATATATATAAGGGTTTGTTTATAAAAGTAGTAATTCACTTTTATATTTCAATTTTATTTTTATGACCCATTGACTATTATAATGAATGAAATTGAATGGACACTGAAAATAAATCTGTGGACTCTAAAAAAGATGTAAGAAATATGCAGAAAATGACCACATTCATCAAATACTTCTTATATGTTCTCTGGACAGATTTCACATGTTTCTTATAAAATTTAGGGATCTTTATTACAATTAATTTTACTGCATGTTTGTCACTCCCATAATATATTAATTTGTCTAGAATTGTAATATCTTATTGTCATTTTTCAGATTAGAAACCAAACCAAATCCATTGTCAACTGAAATAATTCCAGCTCATAGTGACCAAATTGGAATAAGTAGAACTGCCTCATAGTGTTTCCAAAACTATAAATCTTTATGGAATCAGGCAACCATATATTTTTCTTGTAGAGTGACTGGTTGTTTTGGGTTGCTAACTTTTACCTTAACAGAAAGCTTTAATAATGATGTTATCAGGATTTTTTTAAAATCACCCCTTTCATCTTTCAAAAAAATTGTATTGTTATTGTTGTTGTTAGTTGTCATCTTGTTGGTTCCAACCCACAGCAAACATGTACACAACATAACAAAATACTGCCCAGTCTTGTGCCATCCTTACATTTGCACCTGCCTTGAGTCCATTGTTGTACACACCATATCAATCCATCTCTCAGAAGACTTTCCTCTATTTTTTTTTTTTTGCTCTCCCTCCATTTTACAAGCATGATGCCCTTCTCTAGGGACTGGTCTCTCCTGATAACATATCCAAAACCTCGAAGGAGCATTGTGGGCCCACTCTTTTCGAGACAGATCTAGTTGTCCTTGTAGCAGTTCCTGGTACTTTCATTATTCGTTGTCAGCACCACAATTCAAATGCATCAATTCCTCTTTGGTCTTCCTGATTCAATGCCCAACTTTCACGTACTATGAGTCAATTAAAAATATGGTGGCTTGGGTCACGCACAGCTTAGTCCTCATAATAGGATCCTTGCTTTTCAAGTCTCTAAAAAGATTTTATAGCAAACTTACCTAATTCAATTTTATCTTTTGATTTCTTGACTCCTGCTTCCTTGAGCATTGATTATGGATCTACCCAAGACAAAAACCTTGACAACTTCAAACTTTACCCCCTTCTTCATGATGTTACCTATTAGCCCACTTGTGGAGATTTTGCATGCATCATAATTCATGTAGAAAGCTGCAATATTTTTAATTCGTAAAATATTCTTAACTTTTAAAGCATAGGATTAATAAATAATGAACCTACATATATTGTTTAAAACTTGATTATATATTTATAAACACTTTCTTATTTTCAGTTTAAGAATGTTCCAGAATTATTTTTTAAAGACATCTTCACCTGAAGGCATATTGATGTACATAAATATGCATAGCTTATTTTTATAAAGGTCTAATGAAAACTTTTGAGGACATTATATTAAAAAGAGGAGGGACATATATAATTAACTACGATTAAAAGAAGAGTGATTAAGACAAATGAAATGAAGAAAATCAAGATTATCTAGTATTTTTTGAACATGTAACAAATTTCAGAAAATAGATATATATCAATATTTAAAAGACCTCCTGTGGAATTCTTTGTGAAAATTTGCTCATTCTTTTCATGTCTAGACCCATAAATGTGGTGGAAACATACCTATAAACATGCTTTCATTATTTTATTCCTAAAATTTGAGAAACAAATGATAGAATAGATCAATTAATCTGAAGTTATATGCTTGAGACATTTCAATATTTGAATGTGTTTAGGATATCATTCCTACCTGATATATAGGAACAATTGCTGCTAATTTATTCCTTTCATAATTCCCACAGAGGTGTAATTGAGGATTCATGCGATCCTTTTTATTTGGTAATGTTTGTAATCTTTCTAAAGTTTCTGAAATACCACTCAATGTCTAACCCTAATATTCAACACACTTTGTTGAATATTTTAAACCACCTTTGTTTTTCTAAAGTCCAGGAATATATTGAGGTTGGAAGGGACGCCAGTCCTCCTCCCTCCCACAAATCACAGGTTTGATAGGTACAACTATACAGTTCAGATATATAAATATTATATTAAAGTCATTGAGAACATGAGAGATAGAAGGGATACTGAAATAATGGTGTCAGCCACATTTCATGGTAGCAATGCTCACCTCAGCCCGCTTGGTGGTCCACATGGAGAGAGGGGTGAGGGAAGGAAGACAAAGGGAAAGGGAAGATGGGAGTGAGGATGGGAGAGGATAGGGGGAACCAATGAGAGGCCAAGGGAGGAACCTGAGAGAGAGCTCTTTATTGCTAACTCAGGCCTATATACGTTTGGGGAGTGTGAGCCCACCAATTACAGGTAAAGATATACATCGCAGTAAGGGGTTGCACTTTAGGTCATACAGCAATGAGAGGGGGACAATCTAGGGATACACACACAATAGGGAGAGGAAGGATTTGGGGTATACATGTGACAAGATGGGCGGATCCTAGATTCAGGTTGGCAGCCTAACTTTGGATGTCCCTGAGCTGGTTTGATAGTTCTCTGGATCTCCATAAAAACCATTATCAGTAGGGTTTGAACCCCACCTATAGAAAACCAAGCTAATGGACAATAGGGAGTAACCCATTGTCCTTAACAGCAAGGAGTGGGGCTTATCTGTCTGGCAATTGAATGCCTTCCAGGAGGATGTCTCTAAGCATCTGACCTCCCACCATATGCTGGCAAAAAGCCACTAATGTTTGTCATGTCTTTGGGGGAGACAAAGCTGGGGAAAAGTCTCTTTATAATCCCAGACATATTTTTACAGTCATCATGAAATTAAAAATAAATCAAAACAAATCAAACAAACCAATTAATTCAGCCTTATTATTAACCTAATTTTCATTCAGTATACAGTATCTGCTGTACAATATAATAAACTACCATACAATACAATATCCACTGCACAAGACCTCTTTAAAGCATTCAAAAGCAAGCATGCTATTTTGTGGACTAAGGTACACATGACCAAGCAAAGATATTTTCAATTGCCTTATATGCATATAGAAGTTGGACATTTAATCAGGACGACCAAAAATGATGCATTTGAATGATGGTGTTAATGAAGAATATTAAAAGTACCATAGGTGACCAAAAGGACAAACAAATCTGTCTTGAAAAAGTATAGCCAGATTGATTCTTAAAGGCAAGGATATTAAGACTTCCTCTCATGCATGATGGACATGTTATTTAGAGAAACCAGTCCCTGGAGAAGACCATGACACTTGCTAAAGCAGAGGGGCAGTAAGAACGAGGGAAGCCCTCCTTGAGCTGAATTGACACAGTGACTGAAAACATTGGCTCAAATGTAAGAACCATAGTTTGATTCTATTTTACACAGGGTCACTATGAGTCAGAACCAGCTTGGAAGCACCGACCAATAGTGGACAATATCTTGATAGGTGTCTATGGCCATATCTCTATCTAAATTTATTATCAATTTCCTAGGTTATCTGACAAGAACTGAGAGTATAAATGTTTTACTATTACATTTAAATTTTTCTTTGCTTTTATAAAAGTCACATACTCATGTACACATGCAAACACAAATGCATACATAAGCATTTTTTTAGGAATAAGGCCTTTCCATGTGGTTTAGTTCATCATAGGCCTTAATATATTGAACACTGTTTAGTGGAAAAGCATCTCATTTTCTTTTTTCAGTCTCCAGATATATTTTGCTATTGTATTCTAATATATATATATATAGAGTGTATATATATATACACACACTCTAAAAGAACTTCTAAAGTTCATGGGAAAATGGAATTAAAAGATAATTGAATTTTTTAAGAACCTTTGGATCATGTGTGTACATATGTGTGTATGTACATATATAGAAGTGGCATATATCTTCATAAAATAGTTTCCTTCTTGGCTCTTCAACTCTGTGTCAGGAAAGATTGATAGCTAATAAACATATCTACATTTATGTTTCTAAAAGGAATATTTAATTAAGATTTTCTGACTGATCAATTATACTAGATCATTCCTCCAAAACTTCTAAGTTATCTCCACTTTAATTTGAAGTTTACTTCAATTGTACTGAAATTCCTCCAATTATAGGCTTCTTGCCATACATTCCTATGATTCTTTACATTTTGTCTTAAAATCTTCCTTGAGGAAAGAATTAGGAAAGCAGAGACATTTGTAGAGGTATAAATATAGGCATTTATATGTGTAAAATATTAATATATAATGATAATTATATAGATCAATGTACATATATTTATAGGTTAAGTATCAAGGTGGTATATGGACATCAGGCCTCTACTCAAGTCTTCCCTTAACTCAAGAGCACTTTTCTCTAATAGCATTGCATTCTGTTATGCTCACCTTTTCAGCACAATCACTGAAGACAACTGGGTGCATAAGCAAATGTGAAGAAAGCTGATGGTGCCCAGCTATTAGAATATATATAGCATCTGGGGTCTTAAAGGTTTGAAGATAAAAAGAAGCCATCTAGCAGGGAAACAACAAAGCCCATATGGAAGAAGTACATCAGCCTGTGTGATCAGAGGTGTCGACAGGTTTAGGTATCAGGCATCAGAAGGCACAAAGCAAACAATCATATTGATGTAAATGAGGGGGGTAGGGTTGCAGAACCAAAGCCCGTCTATATAGATAATTGGACATCCCCTCACAGAGGGGTCATAAGGATGGGATGAGCCAGCTATGGTGCAGCATAGCACAGACAAAACACACAACATTCCTCTAGTTCCTTAATGCTAACTCCCCCCAACTACCACGACCCCAGTTCTATTTTAAAATTCCGGCTACACTGGAGCATGTACACTGGTGTAGATAAGAACTCTTGACACATGGAATCCAGGACCGATAAACCCCTCAGGAACAATATTGGGAGTCGTGATACCATGCAAGTAGCGGGAAAGTAGGGGGGGGAAGGGGAGAAAAGGTGAATTGATCACAATTATCTACAGACAACCTCCCCTCTCCTGCTGAGGGGGATGAACACCAGAAATGTGGGCAAAGGGAGACAGCAGACAGTGTAAGATAGGAAAATAATAATTATTTATAATGTATCAAGGGTTCGCAAGAGTGGGAGGAGAGAGGAGGGAGGTACAATACCAGGGGATCCAGTAGGAAGAAAATGTTTTGAAAATGATGAGAACATATGAACAAATGTGCCTGATACAACTGATGTATGAATTATGAATTGTAAGAGCCCTCAATAAAATGTTTTTTTAATCTTCCTTTCTTTACTTTTTGCTTGCAAACAGTCTTCATAACAGTACTTCTTTATCATTCGATGCAAATGAATGAAACATAAAAAAAATTAGAAGTCAAGTTGGCTTCCCACACACAGAATCAAAAGTTAGACAGATAATGTGGATAACTAGTTCAGTGACTACAGGGGCCAAACAAACAGGTTCCTCCTAGCAGTGCTCTGACTTCATCATACCTGTTATATCGTGCGGGTGGATCCTCGTACAGGCAGCTACCGGGGTAGCAGTTGGTGCTCTTTTCATTCACAGATGTGAGCGCAAGAGTCTCTCTTCCCCAGGCTCTATTTTATTATGAAGGGAGCTTCTTCCTGGAAGACCCTATCAAATTATCCTCAAGTTTAACTGACCAAATTTGCTTAGGCCTGCCTTTTTGTAAGTCACTTACTGGCAAGGAGCAATAGGTTTACTTGGATTCGATTATACAGTTTAGACCTCATTAAGCAGCTTTCCTTGCAGCATAGATGGAGATCTTGAGGGGCTGGGACAAAAACCGAGCCAGGCGTTTCCCACAAAGGAGCAAGGGGCTAGGCACACTTGGCGAAACAACCTTGCAACCACATTTGCTCACCTATTACCTTGTTAATAATGAAAAATGATTGTCCCTTCTATCAGATGGTTCCTAGTATAATCAATAAAAATATATTTATAACTAGTATGCACATCACTTGAGATGATTAGTGTATTTTAAATAAAATGTATATTAAAGAGGTAAGTTTATTAGATTTGGGTACCTTATGAGGAAAGGAGATGTATTAATGCTACCTGTTTTCATTTGGATGTATTTCCTTTGGGTGTATTTCATAGTTACTGAAGAAGTAATGTTAGAGTGCTCCTAAAAGGCAAAGATGGCAGGACTCTGTTTATACGCTTTGGACACGTTGACAGGAGAGACCAGTCTCTGGAAAGGGACATCATGTGTAGTAAAGTGGAAGGGCAGCAGAAAACGAGGAAGGCCCTCAGTGAGTTAAATGGACACAATGATTCCATCAATGGGCTCAGGCGTAGGAACAATTATGAGGATGGCACAAGACCTTACTGTGTGTCATTCTGTGTGCATAGGGTTGCTATGGGTCAGAGCCAAATCAATGGCCCTTAATAAAAAGCCAGAACATCAAATCTAGTAGAGCTCCCAAACCAAAACCAAAGTCCATCTCTATTTTAGCACTCCAGAACCAGTGAGTGAGTGACAGGCAAATACAAGGAAGCTGGCTAATTCAGGCTCCAAATCAAGCTCACAGATTCTGACTCAAAGGAACCCCACATTGCAGATTAGAAAGGCCCCATGACTTTCCCAGACTGGAAAACCTGAGAGGCAGAGAAAGCCTGACCTTTCTCCTTCAGCATAGCTGGTAGCTTGTGACTGCTGACCTGTGGGAGAGCAGTCAGCGAGGAACCCACCACACCAACCGCATGCCTTCCCACTCAAGCTGAAAAGTGAACAATATGACAGGGTTTGCTTACTTAGTAAGATTCTTAACATTCAAAATGTCAATAAACACTACTCTATACTGCATTAAAAAAATAAAATACAGCAACAGCATCAAGGAAAGAAGATTAAAACAAAGGAGATGAGACAAGGAAGCACAGAGGGAGGTTAAAGGGCATTTTCCTTATCAGTAGACCCAGACAAAAGGCAGTGGAGGGCAGAGAAGGGCAGTGGCTGAAATTGGCAGGATTTGACCTCCATCCGCAGAGGGTTGGTCCTGGAATTGGCAAGGTGAAAGCAGCCAGATTTCCTGAAGACTCCAGGGCATAGTACAAACATATGTGCACAAATGCCCAAACAAAACAAAATTAAAATAATAATAACTGATAATAGAAGTTCTGCTATCAGCTATTTAAAAAATATTCATTTCCCATCCATTAGCTGCTCTCTAACTAGCTGGGATGCCTGTCTGTTCTGTCATATAAGATACAAGTCGGTAAAAAAAAAATCACTCATATCTGTTGAAACGTTTCTTCTCATCTCTGCTCCTTCTTATGAGCAAAACAAGAATCAGGCCCCTCTGGTAACATCACCTCACATCATGGTCTCCAGAGAAGCCAGGTGTGGGCTCCAACATTTTTCCTTCACAGGATACACTTTCCTTCTCAAATTAGGACCATTATATATGCACAAACATGTTGGATCCAGAGAGCCCAACTTTGAGAATCAGCTAGGACGTGTTTTTTCTCAATGTATACCAAAGAATTTTCTACCTACAGTATTTTCACTATGACCATGTACAAATATTTAATTTAACTGTTGTTAACAAACAATACTAATTAGCTGGTATGAGCTGTCCCAAACTCCACAGTGCTTATAAAAGCACATTAACAACCTCTGATATGCTGATGACACAACACTATTAATTGGCAAGATCATGCCCTAAGTAGGTACCTGTGCCCTGCAGGCACAAGTGCTTAGCCAAATTGAACTCTTTGACATTGAGATGCTGAGACTCATAGCAACTCTATGAAGACTAGAACTTTATCTTTCTGAGACTGAAAACCTTTAGAAGAGCAGACTCATTATGAACTTTACGGGACAGATTAGAAATGCCCTTGTAAATGTTTTAGGCTATAACTATTTACAAAAACTAAAACTCTCATATCTCTCCCTCAGAACAATTACTGGATTCAAACCACTGACCTTGAGGCTAGTAGCTTAATTTTTGTCCACCATTTCAACAGGTCTTCTTACATATTAAAATCCTAAAAAAATAGAAACTCACTGCCATCAATTTGATTCCAACTCATAGACCCTATTGGATAAAATAGAACTGCCCCTGGAATTTCTGAGTCTGCAAATCTTAACCAGAGAAAGACTCAAATTTCTTCCATGGAGTAGCTGGTGGTTTCAAACTGCTGAATTTTCTGTTACCAGAAAAAAGAGTTGCTTATTACTCCACCATGTCTGCATTTACTTGGGTATATCTTTCAACTTACATCTAGCTTCTTTCATTGCTTCCCTCTCAGCCTACACACCAAGGACCTATGGATATTTAAATAATGTGTTTCTTCTAGCCAATGACCTGGCAAAGAAAGAGAACAGATTTAAGAAAAGTTTGCTGAGTTTGGTATTCTGCAGAACCAGAAACAATGGCGTGAAAAGGAAAAATAAACTCAGTAACAAAACAAAAAAAAAGAAAGAAAGAAAAGGAACTCTAGCACTCAGTACCGCTATGGGAACTGATGCCTGGACTTGGGTGCAATCTTGTCTTTGAAAGTAATCCCACACAGCATCTGTGGAACCCTAAATCAAACAGGTACACTACCCCGCTACATTGAGGAAGATTTGGAACGCCTCAAGCCTCACAGTCAGGTGATCAAGTTTCAGTTATCTCCTTACCTACTACTCTATTTCCTCTCACTTTATTCACTAGCCCTTCTATCTTTCCACCGCAGTCAATTTCAACGAGCTCAGTTTTTGTGGGTTTTCTCTTTCTTTTTTCCTTTTCCATCTTTTTCTTTTTCCCTCTTTCTCCTATTCTCCTCCTCTCTCCTATCATACCCCACTGCTGCCTTCTGGGTCACTGCCCACCCCTTAGGGCAAATCAACCCAAATAAAAGGAGGATCTCTAGCCTTCCCTTCCGTGGGAGTGCTGTACAACACACAAGGCACCTGGGACAAACATCTACACCTCACTGCACTGCCGAGGAAACCTCCTCTGACCTCTAAGGTGATATCGTCAATAGGGCAATTCTGCCCAGCATAACTGGGTCCCTGCATTAAAAGGGCACACCAACCTGCCATAGTCGGCCAGGGTCTAAACCCCTCTGGCCCCACATTCAAGCAATCAGGGACCAGCTATCTCTTTATTTCCTCCTCTCCCTTCTCTCTCTTTACCTACACAGTCAATCTTAACAAACTCAGCTGGGTTTTTGTCCCCTTTCTTTTTTACCCTTTTCTTTCTTTGTTCTCTTTGCTTCTCTCTCTGCTTGTATGATTGTCTCTTCTCCCTCTCATTCCTTTTACATGCCACTGCTGGTTCAGTGGGCAGCCTGACCCCTAAGCAGTGCTGCACACAGGGCGAGTCAGTGCTCCATACACAACAGCACAGGGCCAGCTATTTCTTTTTCTATTTTAAAAATTCTCTCCCCTCTTCCTTTTTTCCTTTTTCTTTCATTCTTTTGAAGTGAGTCTTTCACTTTTTGTTCTTCACTCCTCTTCTTCTAACTCTTCTCTCTTTCCTGCCACAGCCTCAGCAGACTCAGTTCTCATTTTTCTTTACTTTCTTTCTCTTTTTACAGTTTCCACATTTGTTTACTCTGTGCATATTAGCTGTGTGTGAGTGGGAGTCCGTTTTCTTGGCATTACTACTCTAGCCTCTGTCTTCTTTCTTTTTCTTCTTTCATTCTCTCTCCTATCAGAAGCCACTAGCGGCCTCCAGGCCACGCCCCTCTGCCTAGGGCACCTCTGAAGGCCAAACTGGGGGAGCTCCCACTCACATTTATTGGCTTGGCAAGCACCTGGGGGATTCACGCCAGTCCTCTTCCACACACCAAGCAGCAGAACATTCTCCTCTACCAACAGTGGGGACATTCCCAGCCTAAATCACGAGGTCTTACAAGTGACTGGGAGAAACGTCTGGCCACCACTGGTGGGGTTCCACATTACTACAAGAACATCCATCCAATCCCCAAAATGATCTCTCTGTCTATGGTAATTCCCCTGCCAGCTACAGAGATCTACACCAAGGAGTGTATACCCACATGCCCACCTCAACACTGCAGTTGCAGAGGAAAACACCACAGCCAGCCGAAATGCTCCAAGAACAGTGAGGGCTCGGCCCCCATACCAGCTAGGTGGACAACTGCCCCTCACTCTAGAAGAATTTACTTGAGAGGACGCCACTGAGGCTGCAGCTAGGGGAGAGGGGCATGTCTGGCCAAAGAAAATGAAGGGGGAGGAAGGGAGAATGGAGCACATCCTGGACCACCAGGCCTAGAGGAGGATATCCCCGCTCTGAATATCCAATACACAGAGTGGACAATATGGCTGATACCATTATGAGACACGCCATCCCTTGATGGCCCAGGGCCCTATGGGGGGCAACATTGGATATTCAGTGTTGGGACTGGCCCAGACTGACGCTGTGACACTGAAGCACACCACTAAAAGTGTGCGGCAGAGCAAATGTGGGAGCAGAACAGGGAGCCCCTGAGGGTGTACAAAGGACAGACTCTGGGGCCAAAGCATGGTACCACATTGGACCTGACTGAAGGAAACACTTAGAGATTAAAAATCATACCTTTATATATTTACAGGTTTTTCTTTCTTTGAAGTTTTTTCTTTCCATTAATTTATTCTTCTATGAGTAATTGGTTTTCATTTTTGTTGCCATCACTGTATTCTCATTCATCACCTAACTTGCTATGGCTTGATTTTTGGTGCATATTATTATCTCTACAGATCTATCTAGATAAGATAGACTGGATGAATAGTCTGGAGGAGAAAACAATGGGACCAATGGTTCTGGAGGGACATAGGAGAGGGGGAGGCTGTGGTAAGGGGGTGGCGCTGACCAACCCAGGGACAGGAAATCAATAAGTGATCCAAAATCAGTGGCAAGGAGGGTTTGAGAGACCTGGTAGGGATTCAGCAAAGTCAATGTAACCGAGAGAAATTACTGAAACCCAAATGAAAGCTGAGCATGATAGTGGGACAGGAGTAAAGTAAAAGGAAATAGAGGAAAGAACTAGGCAACAAAGGGTATTTATATAAATATATGTAAATATATTTATATAAGAGTGTGGGGAAAAAGGTCTCCATGCATATATTTATAGGTTTAGTATTAAGGCAGCAGATGGACATTGGGCCTTCACTCAATCACTTACTCAGTGCAAGAACACGTTGTTCTATTAAATTGGCATTCCAGGATGCACACCTTCCTGACAAAATTGCTGAAGAAAAATGTGTGCATCAGCAAATGTGGTGAAGAAAACTGATATTGCCTGGCTATCAAAAGATATAGTGTCTGCAGTCTTAAAGGCTTGAAGATAAACAAGCGGCCATCAAGCTGAGAAGTATGAAAGCCCACATGGAAGAAGCACACCAACCTGTCAGACCACGAGGTGTTGAAGGGACCAGTTATCAGACATCAAAGAACTAAAAATCATATCAGTGGGTCCTCACCTTCCTAATATGGTCCCTGAAGACAAACGTGTGCATAAGCAAAGGTGGTGAAGATAGCTAATGGTGCCTGGTTATCAAAAGATATAGTCTGGGGTCTTAAAGGCTTGAAGATAAACAAGCGGCCATCTAGCTGAGAAGAATCAAAGCCCACATTGAAGAAACACATCAGCCTGTGTGACCACAAGCTGTCAAAGGGATCATGTATCAAGCATCAATGAACAAAGTATCATATTATTGTAAATGTGGGTGATTGCAGAGTGGAGACTCAAAGTCCTTTGGTAGGCAACTGGACACCCCCTTACTGAAGGGTTGTGGGGAGGAGATGAGCCAGTCAGGGTGCAGGGTACCAGCGATGAAACATATAACTTTCCTCTAGTTCTTAAATTCTCCCCCTCCGCCCGCCCTCCCACTATCATGATCCCAATTCTACCTTACAAATCTGACTAGAACAGAGGATGTACAATGGTACAGATAACAACTGGAAGCACAGGGAATCCTGGACAGATGACTCCTTCAGGACCAGTGGTGAAGTGGTGATGCCTGGAGGGTGGAGGGAATGTGGGATAGAAAGGGGGAACTGACTACAGGCATCTATGTATAGCTTCCTCCCTGGGGGGTGAACAGCAGAGAAGAAGGCAGGGGGAGATGTCAGATGGTGTAGCATATGAAAAATTAATAATAATTTATGAATTATGAAGGGTTCATGAGGGAGAGGGCAGTGGGGAAAGAGGGGGGAAAATGAGCAGCCGATATTAAGGGTTCAAGTAGTAGGCAAATGTTTTGAGAATGATGATGGCAACAAATGTACTTATGTGCTTAACACAATGGATGTATGTATGGATTGTGATAAAAATTGTACAATCCCAATAGAATGATTTTTAAAAAAACCCCGAAAACAACTGACATTAAGAGGATTAATTCAGAAAAAACCCAGGGGCTCTGGTGGCAGAGTGGATTTTGCATTGGACTGCTACCCACAAGTTGGCTCCAAACCAGAAAACTATGAGCCTTTCTGCTACTGTAAAGATGTGCCGGCCTGGCGACTCTAAGGGCCATTTCTTCTCTGTACGCCATGTCACTGTGAGTCAGCCTGATTTCATGGCAGTGAGTTTATTCAGAAAAAAATCAATGAACATTGCTTCTGGTGCAGAGAAGGTCCCAACCCACATAAACGAAAACTGATGACTGCAGATCCCTCATAGAAACGCAATGTATGGATGAAGTAAACTATAATGTGTGTTGGCTTGGGTAATCTTTGATCAAAGTCACAAGTAAAATGGATTAGCTGTGAGAAACAAGTTTCTATTTAATTGTTGAATATCACAAATAATAATGATTGATTTTAGTAATTAATAATAGAGGAATTTAATCATAATCATAGAGTTTTCAGATAAACTCTCAAAATATCTCTGGTGGATATCTGTATAATTTTGGCCATGCATTTCAGTGGTTTAAAAATTAGTCATGGCATCAGAATCCCCAGTTAAACAAAATCATTTGACTGGTCTGAGAAATTTTAAATTAGATTGCCTCTAAAAACTTTCAAACAATTCCCTTCATTACGTTTTTGACATGAATATTCTTTTGACTCACTTTATAAGATATATCTGTTCCAAGACTATGTTCTTTAGAATATATTTCTTTCATAAGCTGATTTAAACACAGAGAGATATTACCTTCTCTGTTTATGGTTTCTAGTCACTAAGATATCTAGATGACAAGGTCTTGTGAGGGAAATTCCAGGTAGGTTGATCAGTCAGGGTCAGTTTATTTCAGAAAGAACTTAACTGAATTAATGTCAGTCATTCTGTTTGGGTTAAAGAGACTTTCAGATTGCATATATATATACATATATATATATATATATATACACACACACACACACACACACAAAATGGGTTGTATAAGCAGCGTAGGTCTGATGTCTAAAAGGGAATTGTTTTTGAAATTAGGAACAATTATTATTTTAGGAAGGATGGACCTTCAATGTGAGGGTAATGTTGTTCGCTTCTTAGGCAAATGGAACAGCTCCACCACCTTCAAGGGTTCATGGCCATGGGAGAATGCTGATGGTTCAGTCCTGGGAGCTGAGAAAGCAATGGCTGGCCTGTCTCTCCACCTGAGATGAATGGATTCTTGGGTCCTTTTCCCTGACTAAAGCTGCAGAAGGCAGCAGTCTGCAAACTTATCAGTTACTTTATGCTCCCATCCTTATCCTTCCCTCCTGTCTGTGAATAACGTGGCTGATGTATTAATGCTTCTTTGTAAAACTTCGAAGAAGAGTGAACTATCCCTTTGTGTAAACCTGCCACCTATTGCAGGCTTTGGGAATAGAAAATATTTAAAACCTGTCTCCAATAAAGTACCAGGCCTGGGAGTGTCTATACTGCAGGGACCCCTGCGCCTCTACTGTCGGCTAACCCTTTTGTATATAAGTTATCTCCTTGCAGATCATACCCTCTCAAACCCATTTGATTTACAAGAGCTTATCTCTATATTATCTTACACTTCAGGGTCTGTGGTCTTCAGAAGAGGGACATAGCAAACTGAAGTGACTGAATGTCTGGGGAAGCAGTGATCAAGCTCTAGGGAACCTCATCCTGAATTTTCTCCACTCCCTACTTCTGATATTTTGTCAGTGAGCAAGGGGCCATGATACAGTCAATGTAGTTCCTGCTTCTGGTTCACACGACAAGCTGGAGAAGTCGAAGAGTGGAATCTTCAGATGAAAAATGAGTATATCTAGCGTAGTATCAGGAAAAAATAAATCTCACCTTCACCACATGCATGTTTATCTTTTATGGCATATCATTTATGCTCTGACTCCTTCAGGGTTTAGACTTTGAAAAATCGAAACTGAAAGATAAGGCACCATAAAATGCATGCATTTTAAGTCAGATTATTTTCTCTGCTTTCTCATGAGCAATCCCACCTTCAAGGTTGTGGAAAAGTTTGCAAGGAAGGATGATGAGGTAGAAGAGAATTACCAAGAGCATAAAACTCACTGATAAATGCATCAAAGAATCATTTATTAAAAAGTTTTATTTTTATTAACTGAGTTTTATTAACATCAAAATGATTTTATTCTTAAACATTATTTTTGTACTTGGAAGTTTTTGAAACCTAAGAGGAAATTTTGCTTAGGGTAATAAATATTTCCTTTAACTGGGAAAAGCTTTTTTTTTTTAAAGGGACTCCTTAAATACTCAGCAGAGGTCACATTATTAGGTGTCTAGAATCCAATTTTCTTCTTTGATTCATTTCTTTTTCTGCCCTACAAAATAACTGTGTGCATCAATGAAATACTAACTGTAGTGAAATTAAGTATTTTTTTGTTGAGTGCCATCGATTTGATTTTGATTTGTAGTGACTCTATGTGACAGAGAAATGTCTCATAGGGCTTTCTGGACCTTAATGCTTAGCACAGTAGATTGTCGGGCCTTTTATTTGTGGAATTATTGGTGGGTCAAACTGCTAACATTCCTGTTAGTGGCTGAGTGCTTGATAATTGTGCTCCTACAGCTGCTTAATGACTGTGGCTGATGCTCAGTGCTCTCAAGTCAGTTGCCGTTCATAGCGACACGTTGTACAACAGAAACAAAAACCAAAAACACAGCCTGGTCTAGCACCATCCTAACAATTGTTATATTTTGTCCATCTCTTTACAAATCAATCCATCTCCTTCTGGATCTTCCTATTTTTCAGGTGACCCTCTACTTTATCAAGCATGGTGTTAGTTTGTCCACCCACCCCACCTCCAAAGATTGATCTCTTCAGATAAAATGTCCAAAGTAGCATATATGCTCGTGTACAAGCTGAGTTTCTCAGCACATTTTCATTGCAGTTTTTGTGGTAAAATTAGGTGTCTCGGCTGATGTTTGGGTCAGCTCATACTGGAGTGTATGTGGTATGTGAAAGAAAATCTCACCATTTTCTGTTCTAAACCTCACTCTGGTGGTACTTTCCCAGGAAAGATTTGCTAGCGCTTCTGGCAATTCATGGCCCTGTCACGATTCTTCATCACAGCACAGCTCTAAGGCACCCATTCTTCCGCCAGCTTCTTTATTCATCCTCCGGCTCGCTCACCCGTGTGAGTCCATTGAAAACGCCCTGGCTGCTGTCAGCCGTAGCTCAGCTCTCACAGTGACATCCTGAACATTGACCACTTTAAGGAGCTCTTGTGCAGTAGACCTGCCTCATGCAGCAGTCATTTGATTTCATGAACGCTGTTTCCAGGAATGCTGATTGTGGACACCGCCGCCCCCGCGCCCCCCCTCCTCCCCTCCGCAAAAAAAATTTAAATCCTTGACATGGTCAGTGTTTCCTTTGTATACCATAGTGTTGCCAAGTGGTCCAATTTTGGGAATTTTGATTTTGTTTTTACACTGAGTTGTAAATAAAAATAAACAAATTAATTTTTATTTTTATCATATGTACATCAAGTCTTTTGATTTTCAGCATGCAAGGTGGCGTCATTTGCATAGCAGAGTTTTTTTAAAGATCATTTTATTGGGGGCTACTACAGCTCTTATACCAGTCCATACATCCATTGCATCAAGCATATTTGCACATATATTGCCATCATCATATTCCAAACATGTGCTTTCTTTTGAGCTTTTGGTATCAGTTCCTCTTTTTCCCTCCCTCACCCACCTTCCACCCGCGTGACCCATTGATAAATTATGAATTATTATTTTCATATCTTACACCAATCACTGTTTCCCTTCACCCATGTTTCTGGGTGTCCCCCTTGTTTGTCCCCCTTGGGGTCAGGGTGGGTGTTACGTATTGATCATTGAAATGAGTTCCTCCTTCCTCCCCATCCTCCCCCACTTTTCCCCTACCCTCCTGATATTGCTATTCCTATTATTTTTCCTGCGGGGTTTATGTGTCCTGGATTCTGTGTGTCCAGAGCTCTTATCTGTATCAATGTACATGCTCAGGTATACCCAGAACTGAAAGGCAGGACTGGGATCATGATAGCGGTGGTGAGGAGGCCTCAAAGAACCAGAGGAATAGTGTGTATTTCATCGGTGCTATATTGTACCCTGGTTAACTCATCCTTTCCTTTGACCCTTCTGTGAGAGGGTGTTCTCTTGTCCAGAGATGAGTTTTGGGTTTCTGCTCCAATCTCCCTCCGTTCTCAACGATACTTTTTTTTGTTTGTTTCTTTGATTTGGGTTTTCTGATACCTGTTATCCTCTCTCACAAACACCTCACGATCACACAGGCTGATGTGCTTCTTTCCTGTGGGATTGTTGCTTCTTGTTTAACTTCAAGCCTTTAAGACACCAGACACTATATCTTTTGATAGCCAGGCACTATGTCTGATATCATTTTATAAGTCCTCTTCAGACTCAGTCAACAACTGAAATGGCACCAAAAGCAGGAAGATCACAGGCCAATGGGAAGAAAGTCTTGTGGATCCAGTGGAAGTAGAGTCATCTCAGTGCGGCAGGGGTCTCCACGTGACTCCTTCAGCTCCAGGGCTCTAGTGAAGCTCCATGTGTCTTGTCAGCAAGCATGTTTCACAGGGAGTGAATTTTTGTTCCACCTCAAATGAACTATTTATCTCCTTAGTACTTTCAAATAAAGTCATCAAGCTGTACCTGATTGATAGGCTACACTCCATTCCTTCACCCTTAAGTCTTAAATTGACAACAGAGTATGTGACTATGACAGGCACCATCAGCTTTCTTCACCACATTTGCTTGTGTACCCATTTTGCCCCCCAGTTATTGTGCTGGGAGTGTGAGCATCACAGAATGCCACGTTGTCGGAATAAATAAAGTGTACTTGTGTTGAGGGAGGGCTTGAGCAGAGGCCTAAAGTCTGACTACAACTTCAATATATTACCATATGTACATAAGCCAATACCTCTATTTTTATGAATTAATATATTTACATATGTACACACCTATGTTTATACCTCTATCCATAGTTTTGCTTCCTAGATCTTTCCTCTATTTCCTTTCACCTTCCTCCTGCTCCACCATCATGCTCACCCTTCTCCTGTCTCTTAGTAATTCCTCTCAGCTAGATTGTTGTTCCTCCAACACCCGGAGGATTTGTATGTCATCCCAATTGCTGCATTTAATCCCCTGGTTGTTCCCCTGTCTGTGGCATTGTTTGCTTACTGCTTCCTCCCCACCTCCTCTTCCCTCTGGAATTGCCCATCCAGTTGCTCTTTCCTCGGACTTGCTTCCCATGCCTCTCATACATAGGTAGTCAAAATGACAATAGTGGAGACAAAACAAAAAGAAACCAAAAGATTGGATACAAAGAGGCGGGGAAACAAATGAACCCCCCAAAAGCATACATAATTCCCGGGCTTCCACTAACCTTCTGACTGTACCCACTGGTCTTGGGGGGTTCCGGGAAATGCCCCTCCTAGGACAGGTCTCTCCTGATAATAGATCAGGTATCTTATCGGAAGTCTTGCCATCTCTGCCGCTAAGGAGTATTTTGACCGTACTTCTTCCAAGACAGATGGATTTGCCTGTGATACTGTCAATATTCTTTTCTTGTACCATAATTCAAACACATTAATTCTTCTTTGGGTTTCCCGAGTCAATGTCCAACTTCCACATGCTTTTTAGGCAATTGAAAACACTATGTTTTGGGTCAGGTACGCAGTCCTCAAAAACACATGCTTGTTTTACAATGCTGTAGAATGTGCAGCAGTTACCCAATATAGCATGTCTTTTAATCTCTTGACTGCGGTTTTCATTAGCATTACTTGTGGATTCAAGCAAGACACAATTGTCACAACTGGACCAATAGGTAACATCTTGATAAACAGAGAACACGTAGAAGTTGATAAGGAGATTGACCCTTGCATGGAGATTGACCTTTAAATGTTAGTAACACATTCTAAACAATTATCACAAAATAGTGCATTATAATGGAATTATCTCTGGGTTGTGCTACTCATTAAAGACAAAAGATGTATTACTTTTATATGATGCTCTTTTAATTAGACTTTCACAAATGAAATAAAACATTTCAGATATACATTTTGTCAGCATAAAGGAATTCAATAAAGCATATCTTTTTTTCTCTTTTTATACTTATGTTTCAAGTCTACCACAGATAAGGGCTGCAGTGTTACCTTCTGAAAGACATGCAGCTAATCTACTATATATCTGCATGCTATTAAAATTTACATGATTAAAGACCTAATGACATTATCCAAAACTTGAATTTGTGAGTAATTAATGGCTTGAGCATAACTGAATTCATTGAAATGTTTATTCAGTAAAACTCAGTCTAAAAGCGCAAAACTGTGCCATGAATTCTTTCTGCTGTATAATACTGTCTTACGACATGGGTCAAACCACATATTTATAAACTACTCACAACGTAGGATTTAAACACTGGAAACGGACTGATATTCTGAAATTAGAAGTAGAAAGAGAAGTATGGGAGTAAATAACCTCTCTAAAATAGACACATTTCTTCAGACTGTGACAAAGAAAATACAGCACATAGTTAAATTTCTGCAAGATGACCTGAAAACATCAACTAACACATAAACAACATGCTGAGCCTCTTGTTTTCAAGGAAAGGTGCTAACTGGTGTCAAAACAAATGTAGCATTCTAGTCTTTGTGAGATATTATATCACGTGGCCCTTATCAAGTAGAGCCAAAGTGAGAAAATCATACACGAACCATAGACCAAAATGACTTACTGAGAAAAAGCCTTGGCAGGCTTTGTCCAATGCCACCACCCTGCAGGTACCGGGATGGCCAAGTGCTGCTGGAGTGGGAGGTTAGAAGTCGGGCTGCTAGTGACAAGGTCAGTTGTTTGGACCCACTAATGCTCCACAGGAAAAAGAAGAATCTCTCTGCTCCGGTAAAGATGTATGATCTCTGAAACCCTGTGAAAGGCTTGGAATGGATTCCAAGGTCATTGGTAAGTAAGTAATCCTGTAGATGCTGTTATCATTTTCATTTTATGAATACATAAATCAGGAACTTTAAGGGAATTTTCTAGCATTTCAATGAAGTAAATTTCAGACCTGGAATTCAAACCCATGGAATTTGGCTTCATAACTTCTCCTCTGCTAATTACAGTGTTTTTAGATATTAAATAAATGGTAAGAAATGTAACTTATTGTGCCATCAATATCAAAGTATCCGTCCTATGAAGTTTTCTAGCACCTTGAAAAAAACCTTTAAAGTTTGAATCCATCAAATTTGTATCCATGCTATTTAGAACAAATGAAACTTTTTTTCCCCAGCTTTCCTGCCCAAGTTCACATTTAATAATTTTGTTTTGTGAGGAAATGTACCAATGGGGTTAAAGCTCATTGGTTTTTATGCATTTGTCATTTTTAAATGCCATTTCAATCTTAGCAAACTCTCCTTTATTTTTCCTTCAATATTCAGTAATGTGTTTCTACCAACCCATTCCCTCTTTCTGTCTTTACAAATGTATTTAGATATATATTAAGCTTTCTTGAAGGTATGCATGAAGTCTTTTATTTTTTCCAGTAACTGTTGTTTTCTCCTCTGTGCTGTCATAACAATATTAATTTATTTAATATACCAAAATCATATTCAAAGGCACTTTAAAAAGTTTATTTTATTCATTATGTTTTTACAATAAAACTATAACAGATACCCATGATCAGATATAATGTAAAACACAAAGTATCAGCACTATTCCAAGCTTCTCCTTGGTCACAATTTTAATGTTGACTTGTCCTATTTTTATATATGTCTTTTTACCTTTACTGTGTGCAATGATGCGTAACCCTAGGAAAACAATGCATGCATTTTATATATTATAAAGGTTTGGATTCTGTTCTGTCTCTCCCTTTGTCACTTGTGTGTTTATGGGTGTGTCTTTGTTTCACTTTCAAGGATGGAGAAAATATTTATGGTATGTATTCACACACAAAAAACAAACAAACCCCCAAACCACTTATATTCTCATTGTATGAAATATGCAAGCATTGTTTTTAATTATCCTCCTGGTAATTACATATTTCTATTTTTTTCAGGTATTTCTAATTTTTGTATGTTTTGGCATCTATATTCTTATACCCAGGTGTGAGCTACTTTCTCTAGGTTATGTATCAAGACATTGAATTGCTAGAATTCAGAACATGCACAGCTTAACCTTAGCTGATAAGTACTGTTCCACTTAAACTCAACAGCAATGTCTGCAGCTTCTCGTGGCTCCTTCACATGTTTATTACCCAATGCTTACATTCTTTCTCTAGGAACATGAGTGTGGAATCGTGATTCATTGTACTTTTATTTTGTCTTCCCTAGTGATAGTTAATTCAAGCAGCTTTCATATATTCTTAGCTGTTTTCTGTTTTAAAATTTTGTACTTTCTCTGTGATACCTTATCTTTTGTCTAATGCTTATAGACTATGCATTTGAGATATGTATTCTTGCATTTATATTTTAATATTAATTGCAATTATTTTCTCCAAGATAATGGTTATCATTTCCTTTCTAAAACTTGAAAGTAATATAAACGAATTTTATCAATCTTTTATCAGTCTTTGATCTTATAATTTAGATTTTATGTTTAAAAATAATTTCCTACCCTAAGGCATCACATATTTTACTTAATTTTAATAATACTAATTATCTCATGTTGCTGTGATTAGTCTATAAGACAATCTTCCCTGTAACCTGTGAATTCCTTAAGGGGAAAGGGTATGCATTATTTATTTTTCTGCCCTGGCATTTTATGATGGTCAATAAATGTTTGATGGTTGAAACTCATGAGCTTTTTATATGTGCGAGTGTAGGCATTTTGAATCATCCCAGAATGATAAGCACCGTAGACAGTTCTTGCAAGTATGTTACTATCAGTGCACAAAATACCATTATTCCCCTGATTTCAATATGCCTGGCTAAAAGGGTTATATCATAAAAAATATTCATTGAACTAGAGGCTTGATTTTTAGTAGAAGTGGCACAAATTCAATTTCTGGTGTTCTTGGCTGAATTAGAAAATAGTTCTAGTATTTTGAGATGTGTATTGACACATTCCACTGCTAGTTTTGAAGAAGAATTTATTTTTATTTTCAATGGTGGTAACTCCAGTTGTATGTAGCTTAATTTAGTTGTATCCTAGTTTTGGAAAAAGAGACAGCGTGGTGCAGTGCGCTGTGTTGGATTGCTAATAACAAAATCAGTAGTTCAAACTCACCAATTGTTTCTAGAGAGAAAGACGAGGCTGTGTGCCTGCTCTAGGAAAGATTTCAAGTCCCAGAAATTCCATGGGATAGTTCTTTGCTTTATAGAATCACTGTGAAACAGAATCAATATAATTGCAGTGTGTTTGGGCTGTGGAAAAAAACATGGATGTATATTTCAGATTTCTAGAAATAGTTTCATAATCTTATATCTGCAATTGAGAATTCATATGGTACATTATTACCAGTCTTGGTTAAGAAGTTTGCCTTGGTGTTGGTTCATTGTTGCTCAAGATGCATGAATGGTAGCTAAGGATTATAAGCATTTCAAATTTCAAAATAATGCCTTTGGTTAAATGGATATTTTTCTAAATGGATTCAGACTTGATATGAATATACAGACCAGGTTTCTTGTATCTGAGATAATTTCTGTGATTAACATATTGAGTTTCTAGTATTTATTGTGGTGCTTGATTAAGGTAATTTATACATAACATACAATAGAGATACACACATGCCCATGAAAAGTAGCAGTTAAGAAATCAAAGGAAATATTTCAGTAGGCTATTTTGTTAATAAATTTTCATTTTAAGGCATTCATTCCAAAGGTAACAGGGACTGGACATAGCCAAGCTTGAAAGGACAGGTAGAGAAGAGAAAGTAATGAATTAGACAGTGCGTGGGTGGATGTCACCCTTGATGTAATGGATGACAATAATGCACCAGAGGGAGAAGAGGAGTTACAGATGAGTAAAGCGTAATCTTTTGGGATTGTTGATTATTAATTAAAACTGTTGAATAAAAAATTGATTATCTGAAATGTAAGGCTCTGTCAAGTCCACAGGAAAAAACAAAACAAAATGTTAAAAATTAGAGATGCAACCTTGAGGACTAAGGTACTGACCCCAGCCACGGCATCTCCATAGCCCATATGCATGCAAACAGTGAGAAATGATGAAGGAAGTCTGACAGATATAAATTAGTTTTATAACCCTGAAGTATGGTCTTGGAGAAGAGCTGCCAGAAATACAAATAAATCTGTCATAAAATATTCGCCAAAATATCCCTTAGAATTGAAAGAAGAGGGACCGACAGAGTAAGAACCACAGTTATGGGCAGAATACTTAACAGGATGTTGTTGTTAACTTTATTTCTTGAGATGGCCTCTGAGTGGCTTAAAACAAGAGGAAGAAAGGAAAATACAATTTAAAGGACATAGTTTTTATTGACAAACAATTTCATTACAGACGCACACATACAAAATAGATTTTGTCTAATGCCTTTCTAGGTGCTGTTGGGATGGCCCAATCCCTGAAGAAGAGCATCAGACTTTGTAAACTATAGGGTTAGTGAAAAAAGATGCAGGCATTTCACTAGGTGGATTGACACAGTGAGTCAAATCCAGCAAGCAACAGAAATAATGGCTCTCTTTCTGTTTGTCTTACTGGGGTGTCTTGTGTGTTGTTGTGAAGCTGGAAGATATGTCCCTGGTTTTTCAAATACCAGAAAAGTCACCCAAAACAAACAGATTTTCATAGGCTTCCAAACAAAAGAACAGACTACGAAGAGGGATTAGCCATTTAAAACTCTATGACTAGCATAAGAACATTGTCATATAATGAACCTCTAAGAGAGAACAAAAGAGAATTACACATATAATGCTAGAAAATGAGTCCTTTGTGTGGAGGGCACTCACATATGGCTCAGGAGGAGTTGCTTTCTCAAAACTGACACTTTAATGACATGGATAGCACAAACGTTTGTGGGGTAAATCCTTCGGGACCTTAGTTACTTGATGGTGGATGACTCAAAATGAGAAGAATTAGTTGTAAACATCTGTTAATAATTGGACTTGCAATGTACAAAGTATGAATCTAACAAGACTGAAAGTCATCAGAAATAAAGGTGAATGCCTAATCCTAAATATCTATATACTAGGCATTAGTGAGCTGAAGTGGACTAGTATCAATCACTTTGAATCAGAAAATCATATGGCTAACTATACTGGGATTAAAACAATCAAGAAGAAGGGTGTTGAATATATGGTCAAAAAGATATCTTAACCTTGAAACATAGTGCTGCCTATGATAGGTTATACCTATCTGCATTCATGGGAATTCAAGAAAATTCTTTTTCAAATTTATCCACTAAGCACCAAAGCTAGTGAGGAAGAAACTGATGAATTCTACCAATATCTATAGTCTGCAATTGATCAAACATGTCATCAAAATGCATCAAAATTATTAGCAATTGGAATACAAAAATTCGAAACAAATAGGCAGGTATTGTCTTCGGAACACATGGTCTTCGCAATACAAAGGAAGCTGGCGATCACATGATAGAATTTTGTAACACCAATTATTTGTTCCATGCAAAAACTTTTTAATCAACAACACAAAAGGGAGATTGACTTCTCCCTTCCAGATGAAACACACAGAAGTCAGATTGCCCATGCCTGTGGGGAAAGACCCTGGTGAAGTTCAATATCAGCAGTGAAAAGGAGGTCATGGAACATATATTTCATATGTGAGTCCAGGTTGAAGCTGAGGAAAATTACAAGTTCATGAAAGAAAAAATATGACCAAGAGTATGTGCTACCCGAACTTCCAGAACAGCTCAAGAATATATTTGATGAACTGAACACTAAGGACAGAAAATAAACCTGATGAGCTGTAGGAGGACATCCTGAAAGTCATGCATGAAAAAGCAAATAAATAAATAAATATAAAAGAATAGGAAAGAAATTAAAAGTCACAGCAGAAATCAGGAAAAACTCTGGCACTTGCTTAATGCCATAGAGTAGCTATGATTGATTAACAACCCCCAATATGCAAATGACACAAACTGGTTTCATTAAATTGAGGAGGACAAAGCACTTGCTGATGAAGATCAAGAATTTCAGCCTTCAGTATGAATCACAACTCAATGTAAAGAAAACCCAAATCCTCACAATTGGACCAATAGGTAGCATTGCAATAAATGGTTCAAAGATCAAAGCTGTTGGAATTTTGTCTTGCTTGGATTCACAATCAATGTGCATGGAAGAGGCAGTCAAGAGATCAAAGGATGCATTATTTGGGGTACATCTGCTGCATTGGACCTCTTTGAAGTGCTGAAGAACAGAGATGTCACTTTGAGACTACGCTTTCCTAGCCTCATGCCTTAGTATTTTTTTATCTCTTCACATGCATGTGAAATGGGACTTTGAATAAATAAAATTAAAGAAGAATCAATTTGTCTGAGTTATGGTTGCTGGAAGAATATTGAAAATATCACAATCTGGAAAAAAAAACCAGTCTGTGAAAACCCCAAACCCCAACCAAGCTCCCTGTCATTGAATCCATACTGACTCGTATTGACCACTGTGATTCTCTGAGACTCTGTGTTTACAGGGTATAAAGCCCAGTCTTTCTTCTGTGAAGTTCCTGGTGGTTTCAACTTGCTGACCATGTGTCTTAAGAAAAATGCAACCAGAATGCTCCTTAGAAACAAAGATATTGAGACATCATCTCAGATACTTTGGAAATATTATTAAGAAAGATCAATACCTGGAAAAGCACATCTCCTTGGTAGCAGAGTGAACGTGAAAAAGAGGAAGACATTCAACCAGCACTGACACAGTGGCTGAAGCAATGGGCCAGATGCAACAACTGGGTGGATGGTGCAGACCGTTTCATGTTTTATCCAGCTTGGCTATCAGTTAGAGCCAACTTGTAGACAACTAACAACAATGGAAATTCGAACTTTAATTATAGTTGATACAAGGTGGAAAGGGAAGAACAAAATCTATAGTTTGTTTCCCAAATTAACTAGAGTTTAAAAATAATCATCAGAATTTATATTTATACAGTGGTTGTAATTTTATAGTGGCATGATAAGCAGGTTTAGGGCTATTGGGTCATGGGAAGAGGGAGTATTGGTACATGACTTGTAGTTTATTAATTTTAATTTTATAAGTACTCCCTCAGTTGAAAATTTCTGTTGATCATGGTTCAAAATGTCAGTAGTACTGAGACTGAAAAACCCTGATCTGTTATAAGAAATATGCCATTGTAAGCTGGATCTATTATACTGCTGGAAGAATCAATTAAGTGATTCTCCTTTACACAATTCACAATGAATATTTATTTAAGGCAGGGTTTTTCAATCTCAGCACTACTGACATTTTGGACCAGACAATTCTTTCATACAGATCTTGGCTCTGTGGAGTGTATTGATGGAATGGGTCACGAGTTTGTCTGATAGCCACAGGTTAGCAATTTGAATCCAGCAGCTGCTTTGCAGATAAAAAGAAGAGACTTTTTGTTCTTGTAAATATTTACAGCCTCAGAAACCCAGAAAATCAGTTTCATTCTGACAAGTTCCAAATGAATCAGATATGACTTGATGGCACCAACTTTGGCTCAGTGTAACATTTCTGTTCTCCAAGTAGATAGCATTAACGTCCCACCACACACAATTGTGAGAATTAAAATTGTCTGTTCATGGGAAAATATTCTTTCAGAGGCATCATCCCAGCTGAAACTCACAGATTTAAGAAAAACTACATTTTTTTCTTTTCCCTTTACATTTCTTTCTCCATCTCCTATTGTCTGTTATTTTTCTTCCATTTCTTCTTCTTCTTTCTTATTCTTTTATTTTTACAATTGAGAAAAACTGAACCCTTAGAAAGTTTTCTTATTATTAAGAGGTGTGGTACTTACATAATCTCCTGTCAACTTGTGAAGGGGTGGAGTCTAGCCTGTCAATCAGGTCACAGCTTGAAGACCTCATTTGGAGGCACAAAGGAGATAAACAGCTCATTGGAGAGCAGACCCACTCTCTGTTTGTCTTCCTGCTGACAAGCCAGACTCTTGATGGAACAAGAGCCCTGGGGTTGGATGAGCCACATGGAGACCCAGGACAGTGCTGAGATGCTTCCACCACCACTGTATCCATAAGATTTTCCACCCACTGGCCTGTGATCTTCCTGCATTCAGCATCGTTGCATGTGTTGTGTGAGTCTGAAGAGGAAATTATAGCCTGGTATCAGACATATGGGCTGATATCAGACTTATGGACTTGATCTGGACTGGGCTTGGATGTTTTCTTAATATACAATTACTCTTTGATATAAAGTTCTCTATTACATACATATGAGTGTCTATGAATTTTGTTTCTCTAGTCTACCGGGACTAACACAAGTGGTAAATCTAATATTTAAACACAGTCAATGGTATTGTTAAAATTGGCAGCTAGTCACAAATATATTAGTGCTTATTCTGATGTATATTTTAGAAAGACAATATTTGAACCTGGTTTAATAGATTTTAATGTTTAACCTTAGTTTAGGGAAATTAAATTGTGATATCTATATTATTATATTTACAAAATAGTCTCTTTTATTGCTATGTCAATAATCTTCATTTCTCTGTCTCCACGTATTTTTTATATGTGGAATAATACTACATACACAATGAAATAGTGTTATGCTGATTAAATAAACATTCAAAATAGATCCAAAATCAAATCAAGCCCATGGTCATAGAACCTATTGTGACTCATAGTGACTGTAGCAGCGGTTCTCAACCTGTGGGTCGTGAACCCTCTGGGGGTCAAACGACCCTTTCACAGGGGTCACCTGATTCATAACAGTAGCAAAATTTCAGTTGTGAAGTAGCAATTAAAATAAATTTATGGTTGGTGTAAGGGGTTCACCACAACATGAGGAACTGTATTAAAGGGTCCCGGCATTAGGAAAGGTGAGAACCACTGTTCTATAGGACAGTGTAGAAATGCTTGTTAGTGTTTCCAATACTCTAATATTTAAAGAAGCAAACTGCCACAGTATAATCTAACTACTAAACTTTGTTCCTACCATTGAGTGAATTCTGACTCATGGGAATATAAAGTCTCATCTTTTTAGAGTATTGAAAAGGTGTGCCTGACCCAAGCCATGGTATTATCAAATATCACATATGCATGTTGTGATAGTTAAAGTTTATTGTGACAAGCTGGCAAATGAATACATGTGGGACTAATTGAAGGACATTTAATTGAAGGGTGGAGCAATAAATGGCATGGTGAGTCTCCCCTTTTTCGTTCTCCGGTCTCTTCTCTGATGGTCAGACCAGTGTGCCTTAGCTAGTTCCCTGCTTCAGCTGGCAAGGCTCACTTCCAGCAAGACATCCCCAAGGAGAAGCCGCATGGACCTACCCTGATGCAGCCCTGGGTGCTGGAGCACTTGTGTGGAGATATCTGCCAGTTTCTGAGATGCTTACACATTCACTGATTCGGCTTTCCTCCTGCAGTTGACGTCATTGCATGTGTTTTGTGAGTTTGAGGAGGATGTTGTAAAAGGGTGTTGGACATATGGGCTAATGTCGGACTTATGGGTTTGGAATGGACTGGTTGAGATGCCTTCTTAATGTACACTTACTTTTTATATGAAACTCTCTCTTATATACATATGAGTTTCTGTGGGTTTGTTTCTCTAGTATACCCAGACTAACACACATGTGAAAGTTGGGCATTGAGTAAGAAAGACCAAAGAGGAATGGATGCATTTGAATTGTGGTGCTGGAGATGAATACTGAAAGTGCCCTGGACTGCCAAAAGGGCAAACCAATCTGTCTGGGAAGAAGTACAGCCAGAGTACTCTTTAAAATCAAAGATAGAAAGACTTCATCCAATAATATTCTGGCCATATTTACAGGAGTGACCAGTCCCTGGAGGAGGATATCATGTTTGGTGGAGTGGAGGGGCAGTGAAAAAGAGGAAGGCCCTCAAGGAGATGGACTGACACAGTGGCTGCAACAATGGGCTCGGGCACAGGGGCCACTGTGAGGATGGTGGAAGTTGGTGCAGCGCTTGGTTCTCAGATGCAAAGGTTCACTATGGGTCAAAACCAATCAATGGACCTAATAGCAACAACTACAATGCTGGTTAGCAGTTGAACCCTTTACCCACTGTTCCATTAGAATATGTTAGGTGTTGAACAAGGCCTGGTAAATATTAAATTATCAATAAGTCTTACCTTTTGACAAATTAAAAAATTCCAAAAGAAAAATAACAAACTATTCTAAGCTGAAACGGATAAAAGTAGTTCTCACAAAATTGCATATAAGGAATTATATTTTGTCAGGAAGTCTTGTAGTGTAGTGGGTTACATCCTGAGTTGTTCACAACCAGAAAATTATATTTTCATTATCCTTATTGTCTAATAGTACAAAAGCTTTGTCTTTTAAGAGTTAATAGTAATCGTTTATGAGAAGAAGAAATATAAGTAAGGGAAGTGGAGGCAAAAAAGTGAAAAATTGGCACTGAAATTGTTGTCAATGAGTAATTTGGTTTGTAAATTTCCAATTCCTACAGAAAGTGTTCAATTTAGAGTGCACTTAAAATTCAGAAGTAGAATCACCAAAGTATTTTTCCTCTGCTATTCCATCCTTATTCTTTTGATCTACCTTTTCTGCTACATATATGTAAACAGATACCCAGTTCATTTTTTCTCTTTTTTCCACCTCTTTATCCATAATAATATGTGTTTACCATCTAGTTAGTAATTTATGCTACTTGGTAACCAAAGACTGCCTTATTCCTTAACTTTTCATAAAAGTTTTATATAGCATCTGTCCTTTGGTTTCTGAATTATTTCCTTCTGTATGATGCCCTCCAGGTTCATCCATATTTGACATGTTTTGTAGATACATTGTCATTCCTTAATATTTTGTAGTATTCCATCCTCTCTATATTACTCATTTTTAATCTACTTTTCCATTGAAGGGTATATTTAATTCTTTTTCATTATATCTATATCTATCCATGACTATATATATGCCTTTACTCTCCAGTATATATACTAAATAGTGGAAATGAAATTTTGTTGTTTTTTAGTTACAATTTTTAAGCAAGTGCGATAATACTCTCCACATGATTATGACATTGTACAATACTATCAACAATATATGATTCTATCATTCTGTTTACATTTTTGCCAACATTTGTTTTTTTGATTTTTGAATTTTGCAGTAAATTTTGAGGTGAAATGATATCTAATTGTTGATTTCATTTGTATTTCTCTGATGATCTTTAACAATTCTTCATGTCTGTGCAAAGCCTAATCTCCTTTGCTGAAATGTCACAGAGGGTCACATCCTCTGTTTTCTGTTTGTCTTTTAGATGTCGATTATTTTTTAAAATTATAGAGCTGAATTCCTGGTGAGATAAGATTTTTTTAACAAACATTAATTTCCAGTCTCTTCATTTTCTTTTTTTACTGTTTTGGTGAAATCTTTTGAAGTCCATAAATGTCTAACTTTTAGGGGGGCGTATAGTTTTTTGTTGTTGTTGTCTATATGTTTTCATGTAGGTTTGCTAGTAAGATTTTGTCCTATTTTAGGAACTCTTTTTGGTTGTCCCTATTTTTATTGATAGGTTTTATAAATTTAAGTTTCACATTAAGTCTTCATCCATTTTGAGCTTGTATGAGATATGAAATATGTAAGATGACTAATTTTTATGCAAAGCAATAAAGAAGTTTGCCAGCACTTTTGTTAAAACTATCTTTCCCCACGTAATGCAATTTGCATTTATGTCAAACATTGGTTGGCGAAAGTGGGTGTGTTTACTCTGGGTTCTAACTGTTGCATCGGCACTGGTGTTTGTCATTGTCCTAGTATGAATCTGTTTTCAATACTGTGGCTCAGCATTTAGGTTCTGAGATCAAGAATTGCTTCTCTCCTTCCCTACCACTTTGCTTATCTGAGGTCTCTTAACTTTTCTTATAAAGTTGGTGATTCATTTTCCATCTCTTTAAAGACTGGGATTGGAATCGGATCATTTGGGTTAATGTTGACATTTGTGCAATGCCATATCTTCCTATCTATCTTCAAGGATTATTAGGCCACATACACAAATCTCATGGGGTTTCTTATAGTAGTGTTTTGTATTTTCTTTACATAGACCATTTATTTCTTTGGTTAGATTTATTTCTAAGCATTTTAAACTTTTCATGACTATCGTCAAAGGCAATTTTCGAAAACCGATATTCTTCTCAGAGTTCTTGTAACTGTAAAAGAATCTGATTGCCTTCTGTTTGTTGATCTTGTATGCTGTCGCTTTACTGATCATTTAAATTAGTTCCAGTCATTTTCATTTTTTTGGCTGATTTTTAAAAATATAAATCATTTTATTGGGGGCTCGTACAACTCTTATTGCAGTTCATGTATACACCCTCGTGACAAGCACATTTGTATAATCCTGAAGAGATATATATATATATATATATATATATATATATATATATATATATATATATATATATATATATATATATCCTATCATCTGCAAAGAGATCACGAAGCTCATCTTAGCCAATTGCTACAAATGCATGAACCATCTGGCTAATTTAGCAATAAGTAGGAAAAAAATTTCGACAAATTTAAGCAATCATAATATTCCTTTGTGCATCTCCTTTTCACCGCTTTAAAGTTGTTACAGTGTCTCAAGTGTTAAATGTAATTAAATGCATGTATGTTGATGTAAACAGTGAACTTTGGGGAAATATGTTCTAACAGTACAAATTCCATGTGCAACTATTAAAAATAATAATACGATTAGACACTGAGGGAAAATGTTTTCATTTTTCTACATTTGATGATATTATCTCTGCTAAACTTATTATGTCACAAAATCATATTATGCAACGGTATCTAAAAGCATTGCTGCTAGGGTTTTTCACTTAAATGTTTGAGTTTATTTAAAACAAACAAGTGTAAGTAGGTCCCTGTCATTAGCATCTGGCTGTAGACAAATTATTTCTCTAATATATTTGTTATTTCATTAGAATGCTTTCAAAAGAGAATTTTTGCGTTTGTTATGAGGGCAAATGATTTTGAGCTGAAGGCTAATGTCAATTATTTTTAACAGGCTCAGGTAGACAACTTCCCATATCCTTAATGGGTACAAATAAGTTGATGGTTACCCACAGAGAGCAGCAAATTTTAGATCAAGCATTTTAAGGAAGGTCGTAAAGCCCTAAAAAAAATGTTTGGTAGTCGAGCACATAATCCAATGAGTCAGCAGAGTTCGTTGTTATCTATTGCCATTGAGTTGGCTCTGTCTCATGGTGACTTTCATTACAACAGAAGGAAACAGTCGCCAGTCTCATGCCATCCTCACAATAGTTTTATGTTTGAGCGTGTGGCTGCAGACATTCTGTTAAACCATCTTATGAATTGTCTTCCTCTTTGCTGCCCTGCTACATTAAGAAGCATGGCATCCTTCTCCAGGGACGGTTTCTCCTGACATGTCCAAAGTACATGGCATGGAGTCTTACAACCCTAGCATCTCAGGAGCATTCTGGTTTTCCTTCATCCATGACAGATGTGTATATTCTTTTGCAGGCCACAGTCCTTCACCAGCACCAACTGTCAGACGTAACAATTCTTCTTTTATTTTCCTTATTCAATAATCAAGTTTCATATGCATATAAGGTGATTAAAAATACTATGGCTTTAGACCATGTGCACCTTACAGATTCTTAGAGTGCAGAAAAATAGATTTCTCATCATTAATGAGCAACCTCATAAGAAATGCAAAAAACAAAGGTTGCCAATTAAAGCCCTGACTTAATAAATTATAATACGGGCATACACAAAATCTTCAAGTGATGTTTTTTTTTTCTCTAAACGGAGAGAATGAGGAAATCATATATTTTTTGCATTACATATTTATTTTATGCTTTAAAAAATTATTTTATTAGGGGCTCATACAGCTTTTATCACAATACATACATGCATCCATTGTGTCAAACACATTTGTACATTTGCTGACATCATCAGTTTCAAAATATTTTCTTTCTATTTGAGCCCTTAGTATCAGCTCCTCACCCCACCCCTGCCTCCCTTTATCCCAAACCCTTGGTAATTTATAAATTATAATTTTCTCATGTCTTACACTGACCAATATCTCCCTTCACCCACTTTTCTGTTGTCCATCCTCCAGGGAGGGGGTTATATGTAGATCGTTTGATGTTTCCCTTTTCTTCCCCGACCTTCCCCTCCACTCTCCTGGTATCACCACTCTCACCACTAATACTTAGGGATTCATCTGTCCTGAATTCCCTGTGTTTCCAGCGGGAACATTGTATGTTTCATCAGTGCTATACTGCACCCTTATTGGCTCATCTCTTCCTTGTGACCCCTCTGTAAGGAGATGTCCAATTGTCTACATATGGACTTTGGGTGTCAACTCTGCACTACCCATCATTCAAACTAATGATTTTTTTGTTCTGGGTCTTTGATGCCTGATACCTGATCCGATTGACACCTCATAATCACCCAGGCTGATGTGCTTCTTCCATGTGGACTTTGTTGATTCTCAGCTAGAAGGTCACTTGTTTGTCTTCAAGCCTTTAAGACCCTAGACACTATATCTTTGATAACCAACACCATCCGCTTTCTTCACCACATTTGCTATGCACGCATTTTGTCCTCAGTGATCATGTCGGGAAGGTGAGCATCACAGAATGCAAGGTTATTGGAACAAAGTGTTCTTACATTAAGGGAGTACTTGATTAGAAGCCTAATGTCTGCAGTTACCTTGATATTTAACATATAAATATATGTACACAGACCTATTTCCCTATCTCAATATATAATATATATTTGTATATGTACATGCCTGTGTTTATACCTCTATAAATGCCATTTGCCTCCTAGTTTTTTCCTCTATTTCCTTGTACTTCCTCTTGCACCACTATTATGCTGAGTCTTCATTCAGGTGTCAGTAATTCCTGTCGGTTACATTGCCCATGATCAAGCCCTACCAGGCATACTATGACCTCCTTGCCATCGATTTTTAGATCACTTGTTGTTCCCTTTCCCCTGGGTTTGTTAACACCATTTCCTTCCCCCCACCTCCCCATCTCCAGTGTTCCCTCCATCCCCCAACGAACCATTGGTCCCATTGTTTTCTCCCCTGATTGTTTATCCTGTCTATCCTATCTAGATAGACATACAGAGAGAATAATAAGCACTAATACAAGACAAAGCAAAACAAAACAACAGAATAAAACAAAAACAAAAGCCTAAAATAGTTTCAGTTCTTTTTGTTGACTTTTAGGAGTACTCTCCGGTTGAGTCTGATGGGTGCTACACCTTGGTCCCAAAGTCTATTTTTGGTATTCCCTGGGAACTTCATTGCTTTTCTCCCTTTGCTGTTCTGTTCTGTTGCACACCCTTAGAATTTTACCGTGGTGTGGTGGGGTCAGATCTGACAGAATTCCTACACTGTGCCTCCAGTGTTTTCCCTCATAGCTATATGGGTCAGTAAAGGATGCCTTGTCTCCTGGTGGGGCGGTCAGTATGGTCCTCTGTAAGCCCCGAGGATAATATTTCTGCTCAGAGCTGTCAGTGCACAGAGGAAATCATTTCTTACAGCATTTCTATATTTATTTCTTCTAATTGAAACATGCACCTATTTCCTGAACAATTTCTTTAGTTTTTTGGGGTCACACCTTTCCTGTTCTCCATAGGTTCCAATACTTTTAGTGGACGCCACAATAACATTTGTCAAGGTTAGCCTTAATTATGTAACTTTCTCCCCCTAAACCTAAAGAGTCTCTTTTGAGGTACAGAAAAACAAAACAAGAGAAGAAATACTAGTCAAGTTTCTTTCTAAATATGCCCTTATTTATACCTTTTATTTCTCTATAAATTGTAACTTATTTGTCTTTGTTTAACCTAAAAATACATGCCTTTAAAATATGTTTTCCAAGAAGTCTTTTGGAAATAATTCCTTTATTGAAAGAGAAAGAATACTTTAGCTGGAAAGCAATGGGTCATGTTAAGGAGAGAAATAATAATGAAAAATAAGAAAAATAATGAAAAATAAGATTAATATTAGAGATCATTGAAAGTTGGAAGGATGTTTTCTATTTATATTTAATATAAAATGCTTAAAACAAGCATGGATTATGTTGACTTATATTTTACATTAATAATGTAATTCATAATTATTAAACAATAGAATATTTACTGTTCTCAGATGTATTGTTACCCCTTCAGAGTTCCTGGTCTTTAAATACAATAATGGCTTATTAATTTCATTTTTAGTTCTCTCACTCCCCACTTCCTACCCTATTAGCATATTTAAGCATTCAAAAAATTTTTAAAATTTAAAAATCTAGTGCACAGGACACTAAGGAACCTTGAACAAAGTCGCTAAGTGGAGAAACAAACTTGGATCCAATTTAGGTAAATGAGGTACTAGAGAGCATGCTTTGCTTTTTAAGATAAAGACTTCATGATGATTGGGGGGAAAACATTAATGGGAAGATACAGTGGCATTATGATGCTACAGAGATGACTAGAGATGGGTTGGATATACTGTTGTAGAGTTGATTCTCATTCTTGGCAACTCCATGTGTTCAAAGTGAAGTGACACCATACTATATGGTTTATGAGGCTACCACATTTTGGAAATAGATTGCCAGATGTGTCTTCTGAGGTTTCTATGGGTGGGGTGGAATTGATAACCTTTTGGCTGTTGAAAATCATTTAAATTCTTCTGGTTTAGGTATGGGAGGTCCCACAAAATATGTAACCAGAGATTTACTTCTGGAAATCCTTTACTAACATGAACTACTTGCTCTTAACATTTATATATATTAATTTAAGTAATTCTTAACAAGCTTTGCATGGAGATAGAGCTAAGAATTAAGATTATTCAACCCCAAGCTCTCACACAAATATACACACCAAAAATAAATAAATAAATAAAATAAAGGCAGCAGATTTCTATAACAGTGATCCCTCACAAATGGAAAAGTTATTAATTAGTATGTATGGACTATGCCGGCAACATACAAGTACACATATAGAGTTGTGATATTTCTAGAGTATTAGATTAATTTTGAACTATGCATTATATTTGGGTCCCAGTTAGCATGCTAAATTATAGGAATAATATATAAGAAAAAAAGCCTTTGAAAATGATCTACTTTCAAATAACACAAAGCTTTAGTATGCAATTGCTCAAAATATACACTTTAATTAACACTCAAATTTAACAAAATAAATCATAGTTCAAACAACACCTGTGTTACTTGGAATTTCCTGACAAATTTTATTCCTGACCTCATTGAGTTCATTCAATCTTGCCAATGTGCTGCAAACAGCATTTAAAATTATTATTGTTTTGCAATTATCTAACGTGTACCACAGATACATCCTTATTGCTGACTGTGACAGAGATATGTGAATGTGACCAGATAAGTATTTTGCAATTCCCATTAGTCCAAACTAAGCCTGACCTCTATTAAATACAGATAGTTTCTAGAGTGCCGTGTATGAGTTAACAGTTTATTTTTCGGTGCCATCTAGTTGATTGACTCAGCGATCCTATGTGCAACAGAACAGAAGGCTACCCATCCTGCACCATCCTGAAATTGTTCTTATGTTGGAGCCCAGGTTGCAGTCCCTGTGTCCACCCCTGTTGCTAACGGCTTTTATCTCCTCTGCATCAGCTACTCTGCCAAAGGAGTGGCCTCCTGAGGACATGCCCAAAGTACGTGAAACGAACTCTCACCATCCTGGACTCTAAAGAGCATTCTGGTTGTACTGTTTCTAAGACAGATTAGTTTGTTCCCTCGGCAGTCCACGGAACTTTCCATATTCTTCGCCAGCACCATAAATCAAGAGCATCACCTTTTCTTTAGTCTTCCTATTCAGTATTCAACTTTCACTTGCATGTGATGCAACTGGAAATGGCATGGCTTGATTCAGATGCGCCTTCAGTCATCAAGGTAACATCCTTGCTTTGTACCACTTTAAGGAGGTCTTGTGTCTCTGTTTTACCCAATGCTGTAGCTACCAGTTTCGTGGACAGTATGACACCATGGGAAGGAGCCCTGTGCTACAGTGCATTAGACATTGGGCTGGATATCCAAGGAAAGGTTTCAAATGCACCAGCAACTTTTCAGAAGGATGAGGGTGTCTGATCCTGAAAAATTTTATAGTCTCTGAAACTCTAAAGGAGAGTTCTACTCTGGCTTAAAGAGATGCTATGAACCTGAACAAACTGGACGACAGTGATTTACAAAATGTCATGGAAGCAAGATGAGATGGGGAAAATATCTATCTATCTATTTATCTATCTATCTATCTATCTATCTATCTATCTATCTATCTATCTATCTATCTATCATCTATCTATCTCAGATACATCCTTCTTGTTTAATGTTTTTTTTTTGTGTGTGTGTGTGTGTGTGTGTGTGTGTGTGTGTGTGAAGAGGGGGAAGAAGAGTATGTGCAAGAGATTGATTTTCTGAACTGGCTACAGTTTCCAAACAAGCTCATTGAAATTCTTAAGCTTACAGGTTATCCTCGAAGTATATTACTTTGAGAGCAGCCTACAGGGAATGAGGACCCCTCAATTGATTTTGTGTTATTTTTAACTACACTCACCCTCATTTGATTATAAATGGATATTCAAGCTCCTGTCCCGCCCCACCCACACTGACCACTTCACTTCAGTTTGGGCTTCTTAAGGAGGCAGCAACTGTTACCTGGGACCAAAAACTTCTGCTGGAGGAACTGCGAGATTTGCAGTGTGATACAGACTTATTTCTGTAGACAACTGAACTTTATTTAACATACTGAAAAATGTTTTAGGTCTCCAGTGAACAAAATAATGATCACAATACCTTAGATGCATAAAGTGTGGTGTTCATGTCTTTATTCTTCACAATTCTGTAAGCAAGAAATCTTCCTGAAGAAACTTCCATAGAAGTTTCCATGATTTCCAATCCAAATTTCAAAACCCAATGTAAAATCTTTACTCATCTTAATTCACCTGGCCCCCTGATCTCTCTCTCCTTTTGTTCTATTTGATGTTTATATTGTGCCCGAAGCTAGACATAATTGTAAGTTCTTCTCCCTAGATGTTTTAACCTTAGAATGCTGTATTTTACAAAGCTCTGCTTTCAGAAGAGGCAGTTTTGAGTGCGCCGCTTAATGAAAGTCCCCTTTGCCTTGTTAGTGTAACTATGCTCCAAACTTGATTCCTTGATTTAAAAGGAAGGCATTCTAGTCCATATTCTTTGAAAATTGCCTCAAACACAAGAAACATGAACAACTTTGATAAAACTCGCAGGTGGTTGTACACCTAGATCACAGTATGCGAGGACTAAAAATAACTAGGGAGTGTGAATGACTTTATAAAAATAAGGAGCTTAGACTAGGTGCCCGGAGAAGAGAATATTCTTGAGCACTAAACTGATAGACTTCAGATAGCTCTGCGAATTCTCAGATTTGGAAAGACATGTAATGAAAAGCTAAAAACAGGAAGCTGATATGAACTTCTATTTAAAGAGTAGTTAGACTCAAAAATCCTTACACATAGCTCTAGAGAGCATAGGGGCACTCTTCTGGACTATCAAAGGAGAAATTTGGCATCACGTCATGAGGGAAAACAATTTTGCTCTATCAATGGGTGCTCATTAAACCCAAGACGCTCAGGAAAGAGATTATAGAAGAATTTTCTGGAAAAACTTAATTAATCTACTAAAGTAAGGTTCCCAGAGGCAGGAAAAAACAACACACAAGTCCTTTTTGGACATATTATTGGAGTGTTTTCAATCATTGAATACTCCATGGGAAAACATCTAGGTTGATAACATCAATTTACTCCATTTTGAACATTCATTAATGTCATAAACTCTATTTTAGATTTAGATTATATTTCTGAAGTCAGGCTGTCAGAAGATTGGAAAAATAATCATATAGCTCAATATCATCAGTTAACATCACATATAAATTTTAAAATAATCCGCTTTATTGTGGAACAATTATGTTGACACAGCTTAGTAATATAAACCAGCCATTAGGTTTGTAGCACTTCTGGCAGATGAGAGTTGAATGGAATGTGTCATAAATACTTTCTTGTCAGATATAAGGGCCTCATTTACATATAATAGAATATGGATGACAAAAACCTTTTTATTGTGATTATTGTGTATCTTGACTGGGCTCTATCTTATATTATGGATATTAGATTTTGTGTCTTGCATCTGTGCATGCCATAAAGTTATACAGAACTAGATTCATTAATGTACATACATGCAAAGAGTAGTGTATCAAAAGTTCTTCTTAGGTGCCATCCAGGCAGTTTGACCCTGAGCAGCCTTATGTTCAATAGAGGAAACTCTACTCAGTCCGGCACCGTTCTCACAATTGGTCATATGATGAACTCATTGTTGCAGCCACTGTATCAATCCATCTCCTTGGGGGCCCCTTTTCTCTCCCATCCACTTTCCTGAGACGGATGTCTTTCTCTGGGGACTGGTTTTTCCTTTCCAAAGGATGTAAGACAAAACCTCATCACCCTTACCTCTAGGGAGCACTCTGGCTGTACTTCTTCCAAAAGAGTATGGTGTGTAAAATAGGCAGAGTCTAAATAAAGTTGATACATTTTATTATGCTTAGTTTTGATACTGATCTAATGACCAGTATGGCACATGGGATATGGGACATCCTTGTATGAGTTCTTATAACTCAATGTGGACCTACAATTAGCTTCAAAGAAACCACAGGAAAAGAAAAACAAAACCAAAAGCTGGACCACAGGCTTGTCCATCAAACAAGGGAAAGGAGTGAGAGTATTATTTCACTAACTTCCCTGAATTATTCTTAGGTGAAACCAAGTTGCTCTGACTCATGGGAACCCTATGCATAACAAAACCAACCCTGCCCAGTTTTAGTTCATCCGCACAATTGTTGCTATGCTGGGTCTATCGCTGTAGCCATCACCCATCCTACCTCAAGTCTGTATGGACATTAGTCAAGCTTTGATTAAAGCGTGCTTTATCAGTCATATTTCTTAGTTAATATACATGTTGTTTGAAATTCAAGGAAATAAGTATGCAATCCTGATATCATTCTAAACTTACAAATGACTCAAACAAAGTTCTAATTGAGTAATTCCCTGCAGTTTGTCCAATTATTTAGAGGTATAAGAGCTGAGACACATGAAAATAGTCTTTGAATTTAAATTATGTTAAGATTTACTTAATCATCAATATTCACTGAACATTTATATTAGTTTGATTCCACTAAGGCACACTCTTCATACTCACTTACACTTTTAAATAGTATTTTTTTCACTTTTGTCCTTACCAAAAATGGAATGAAAATCGTGAACAATGAGTGATTTAATATAGAGTTAAAGGAAAGAAAGGATGATGATATGGAAGAAGGGAGGAAAGATTCATGAAATTCTTTGGAGACTTTTCAAAAATTGAGAAAAACTACTTTATTAGGAGACAAAGATATAGAAAAAAATCTTAGAATTGAGGAGAAATTTACAAGAATGCTCTTATACTCTTGGATGGAAAAGAGAACATTAATGAGACAAAGTAAAGGAAATATTTTTATATTCACTAAGAGTAATAATCTTCCAAAGATTGCTAATTCTCTATAAAAATTAATAAAAAATAGAATAACCAGATATGAATTATGGGGCCCTGGCTTCATTCTTTAATTTTTACATGTGAAAAATGAAGAAAATATTCTTTTGAATCAATTTGTTTGATCATAGCAGAAGTACTATTAATCATTTTTTTCCTCTTAAAAATCAGAGTAAACACATCCCCTCCTATCTCACTTTTATCAAACCAATTGTGACTCACATTGATCCTTTTACGGCAGAGTACAACTTTGGGTTTCTGAGACTGTCAATCTTGATGGAAGCAGATGAGCTCACGCTTCTACAGAGCGTCCTGTGGGTTGCAACTGCTGACCTTTCTATGTAGCCCAACACTGGACTCACTGTGGCACCCCTGTGCTCTCAGGGTTACTTGAAGAGGTACGTAATGGACTTTAATTTCCCATCAGTAAAATGAAAAATTAATTCCTCATTTAATGAGCCTGTGAGCTTTTATAACATAATCTAAGAAAGACTGGGCTTTCTATGACCATAAACAATTAGAGTCTCAGAAAACCCCAGGAGTCACTGTGAGTCAGCAGACTTGGTTTTGGAGTCTACTAGGGAAATGACCAAAACTATTTTACATGATTGTAGGTAATGCAAATTTGTCATGGGATTTGGAGATTAAAATTCTATCTACCTATCAATCTATCTATCTATCTATCTATCTATCTATCTATCTATCTATCTATCTATCTATCTATCTATCTATCCTCAGCTGGAGAAATTCAAGATTTGAGCCCACATTTTGAACTGAGAATGGGAAAGGGGCTTCATTTTTACAAACTATACACCTCTATTTCCTCATTTAATTTGCTAAATCTTTCTCAATATTTGATATTTAAGCTCTTAAGTTCTTTTGCCTTTTGGATAAAAAGAAGAATTTGATTTGATTTTTATTAGATGTTAGAAAAAAGATTAAAAATAAAACTACAGCAGAGCAACAAAAATAACTTGATTTTTTCTCTTTTCTACTAGAACTAAAAATGCATGTGAATTTCTCATATAAAAATTATGTGAGTTTAAGAAAATCCATCAAGTTAATGTAACCAAATCAACTAGGATTATTTTTCTCATGGAGAAATAAAGATGATCTATGGAACATTCTGCTTTCTTAGTTGTTTTTTTTTTTTCCAAACTGTTGAACTTCCAATCATCTTGGAAAATATCTGTTCCCTGTATTGTCTATTATAGCTGATTTTCTGAAGGTTGGACTTATATATTTTTTACATTTTATTAGGGGCTCATACAACTCTTATCACAATCCATACATATACATACATCAATTGTATAAAGCACATCTGTACATTCTTTGCCCTAATCATTTTCTTTTCTTTTTCTTTTCTCTTTTTACATTTTATTAGGGACTCATACAACTCTTATCATAATCCACACATATACATACGACTTATATTTTATCATACATTTTGGCATTGTTACATTCTAAACATTTGGAAATACGGACATAGATCCATTTCAGACTTGCTCATTTCTTTCCATACTCGTTCCCAATTCGTATGATAACTATATACATGAGCATCTCAAATTCAGCACTCTTAAATCAGTATTTTCACTGCTGTCTATTTTGATTAGCGATGCAACCTTACTCAGTTACCAGGAAAAGGATTAAACATTATTTCTTCCTTTTTTTATCAACATATCCAATCCATCAGCAAATTTCTGTTTTTTTTTAATTTTAAAATCTTGTTCAGATTAATATCATTTAATATATATTTATATTGGAGCTCCTTAGCTAATCTAGCTGAATGCACATTTACCTCCCATAAAATAGTTTTAATAAGAAGTCTGGAATGCTCATTATTACATGTGTATGTAAAGCATGCTTCTCGTTCCTTCTTCAACTTCTCATTGTATCAGATATGATCTTCCATCTTAATAATATATACTTTTAAGTGTTCAGGACATACACTATGTTTTCTTTTGCATTTATTTTTACTTTCTGTGTTAGTCTGGATAGACTAGAGAAAGAAATTCATAGAAATTCATATGTGTATAAGAGAGAGTTTTATATAAAGGGTTATTGTATATTAAGAAAGCATCCCAGCACAGTCTACTCCAAGCCCCTATGTCCAATGTTAGCCCATATGTCTAATATCGAACCATAAAGTCCTCTTCAGCCTCATGAAACACACGCAATGCTACCGAATGCAAAAAGATCACAGGCCATTGGGTTGGAAGTCTTCTGAATCTAGTGGCCGGAGGCATCTCAGTGCTGGCAGGGGTCTCCATGTGGCTTCTCTGGATTCAGAGTTCTGGTTGCATCCGGGTAGGCCCACATTGCTTCTCCAACCAGCTCAGGGCACAAGTCTAGTTCCATGTGTCTTGTAGCTGCAGCATCTCTCAGGGAGAGAACCGAGACTCTCTCTTGCCTTAAATGGAAAAAACAGACAAACATATTTCCCAGAATTCTCAGGAGAAAGCCATGCCCACTCCGATGCCACCCTGGCTATATTTTGATTGACAGACTAGACTTTACCCCTTCATTCTTAATCCTCAAATTGACAAACAATTATATACCTACCCCACCTTGTATTTTTCAAAGACGTTTGGTAGAAAAAGAGTTTAAGCCTTGGGCTGCTAGCCATATGGTTGGTTCAAGGTTGCCAGCGCGTCCACAGGAGAAAACTGAAGTTGTTTGCACCCATCAGCACACACAGAGTCTGGAACCCGTTGGTGCAGCTCTACCTTGTTCGAGAGTTTTTCTGGTTGTCCTTCTTCCAAGACAGATCTGTTTGTCCTTTTGTCAAGCCATAGTACTTTCAGCACTCTTTTCCAGCACCACAATTCAAAGGTCTCAATGCTTCTTTGGTCTATCTTATTCAAAGTCCAACTTTCTGGATTGGGTGCACCTTAGTGCTCAAAATGAAATCTGTGATTTTTCAATACTCTAAAGAGGCCGTATGCAGCAGATTTACCCAAAGAAATTTATCGCTGGATCTTGTGACTACTGCTTCCATGAGCATTGATTGTGGAGCCAAGATAGAATCCTTGACAACTTTAACTTGTTCTCTGTGTATCATGGTGTCACCTGTTGATCCAGTTGTGAGGATTTTGGCCTCCTTGACATTGAGTCATAATCCATCCTGAAGGCCACAGGCTTGATCTTCATTGTCAAGTCTTCCTCACGTTCAGTAAGCATGGGTGGGTCATCTACATATCATAGGTTTTTATAAAGCCTTCCTCCAATACTAATGCCTCACTCTTCTTTATATGACCCAACTTTTCTAGTTATTTGTCCAGCATATGAATTTGATAAATATGTTGAGGGTACACACTCTGATGCACGCCTTTTCTGATTTAAAACCGTGAATTCTTGTCTTGCTCTGTTACCAAAACTGACTCTATCCAGCTACAGGTTCTGCATGAGCATTATGAAGTTTTCCAGAATTACCATTATTCTCTAGATTATTCCTAGTTTTGCTTTAATCCACACAGTTGAATGTTTTTGGATAGTCAATAAAACACAAATAAAGATCTTTATAGTATTCCTGCTTTGAGCCGAGATCCATTTGACATTAGCAATGAGATCCCTCATTCTATGTCCTCTTCTAAATGCAGCCTGACCTTTTGGCAGTTCCTTGCCAAAGTGCTGTTGCAATGTACATTCATTAGTCTGTTATAGAGATATCTCCAGTCAATTGTCTTTTCCATCATAAAGGTAAAAAACAAAGCAAAACACAAAATAGTGATCCTTCTGGGTCAATCTGTTTAGTATCAAGCTCAGATATGCTAGAGAAAATAATATATATAGTCAGAAAAGAACAATCTTTAAATTGCCAAGCTTTTGAGAGTTAGTCTAACTTAGTGATTAGAAACACAAAAGCCAAAGTCAGACTAACTGTATAAAAATATTAGCACTGCCAGTTTTGGCAGTCTAATCTGAGATCTGCCAACTACACTTAATCCATACTACTAGAAATAGTATTTGTGCCTATCTTATATCTGTGGCTAAAGTGAACTATTGATATGAGTTATGTTGATTTGTTCTTGTCACCCAGTAAACATCTTGTGAGTGGCATCTATTTTTATGAGTCGTCTGCAGAATTACTCGGCACTTGATAAAGAATCTCAGTAAATGAAAAGCAGCACAACATTTTAGATTCCAAAATTCTAAAAACTATGGCAAATTTTCAGTGCCCAATTCAGTCAATTATACCTACATCAATCAATGAGAATGCTAGATTAAAACTCATCAAAATGCACCCACATATTTAAGACTTATAGAAATCAATGTGCAACTTTTCCTAGGAGCTTTGCACATTAAAATATAAACTACAATGCAAGCTATTTATGAAAAGCCAATTGTCAACCTCATGGCCAACGAAGAGAAGACTAAAACAATCCCGCAGAAAGGAGGAGAAGACAAGAATGCTCCTTGTCCCGCTTTTTTTCAACATCATACTGGAGGTCCTAGCTAACAACATAAGGTAGCAGAAGGGCATTAAAGATATCTATCTGAGAGAGGAGTAGGTGAAATCATTGTTATTCACATGATTCTACAGGTTGGGGCCGGGGGCAGGGGACCACCTGCCATGCCCACATAGAAGCGAACCAAGGAGGAAAAAGAGAAAATGTGGGTATAGAACCCCTATCAGGACACCAAGTCCTGAGGATGATGTCCCTGCACGGAGCTGCTAAGGCACAGAGAGGACTGTAGGGACAACAGCAGCTCAAGATGTGATGTCCCCTCGCTGGATCACACTGCAACAGAGAGCAATACTGGGGATACACAATTGAGACTGAGTCCGGCCTGAACACCCTAGAGTGGGTGGGGTGAGCCAAGAAGGGAACATAACAGATCCGCAACGAGAGCAAAGGTAAGCCACAGAGACCCTAAGGACTCCCCCCAAATAGATGCCAGGCTAAGAAGAGCAGTTCCCGGAACCCCCCAGGACTAGTGGGGACATTGTCAGAAAGGTCTGCGGCCAAAACTGGAATTATGTATGCTTTTGTTGGTGTTGTTTTTGCTAGTTTTTTTCCCTCCTTTTTATTCAATCTTTTGGTTTCTTTTTGTTTTGTCTCCTGTATCATTGTTTTGCCCATCTATATCACATAGGCATGGGAAACAAGTCCAAGGAGAAAGCAACTGGACAGATGGTTCAGAAGGACTTGGGGGGAGTAGAAGGTGGGGGAAGAGCATGTTGAGCAATCAACATCATAAACAGGGGAACAACTAGGGAATGAAAATTAACAACAAAGAGCACATAGAGATTCTGGGGGTGTTGGAGCAATAGCTGAGAGGAATTACTAAGAGGCTGAAGAAGGGTGAGCATGATGGTGGGGCAGGAGGTAGGTAAAAGGTAAAAGTTAACAGAGGAAAGACCTGGGAAGCAAAGCAATGGCTAGAGGTATAAATATAGGTGTGTACATATGTAAATATATTAACTAAAAAATAGAGGTATTGGCCCATGTACATATATTTATGACAATACATTGAGGTAGTGGATGGACTATGGGCCTCTGCTCAAGTCCTCCCTCAATGCAAGAACACTTTATTCTAATAACCTGGCGTTCTGTGATGCTCATCCTCCCGGCATGATTGCTGAAGACAAAATAGGTGCACAGGTTTCTCTAGAGAAGAAGGGGGCTCCAGAACACTTCCTTATGCTCATGAGGAACCTGTCTAGAGATTAAGAGAACAGAACAAGGGAGCAGAAGCAGGAAACACTGCGCAGTTTACATCAGGAAGGGTGTGTGTCAGAGTTGTAGCCTCTCACCGTACTTATTGACTCTGTATGCTGAGCAAATCATCAGAAACGTGGGATTATGTGTAAAGGTCTCAGCATTAGGTTGAAGGTAGTTCCATGAACACTTTTTGATACGCAGAAGACATTTATTTCCTGAAATGAGGAGGACTTGAAGCATTTGAAGGATTGCAGGCTTCACTATGGATTATGACTCAGTGTAAAGAAGACCAGAGTCTCACAACTAGGACAATGGTCAACGTCAGAATAAAACAAAAAAGTAGTCAAGGATTTCGTCTTACTTGGATCCACAAGCAATGCTCATGGGAGCAACAAACAAGATCTCATTGGGTAAATCAATTTCATGAGCCCTCTTTAGGGTATAGAGAAGCAATCATGCTACTGTGATAGATAGGTTTGTTCTGCCAACCTTGCCAATGAACACATGTGGAATTAATTGAAGGGCAGAGAGATAAATGGCTCAGTGAACCTCGCCTTTTTTGGCTCTTGCTCTTTGAAGATTGAACTAGTGTGTGGCTGCCTTAGCTTCTTCTCTGCCTCAATTTACAAGCTACACTAGATGTGGTACACCTAATCCATGGACTGTTCACTGTAGTTTGAGATTATTTCAAGACCTACTTCACCATGCTACTTGAATATACATCTCTTGAGCTGGGGACTGTCAGACGCTGTCATCTGGCTGACTATTGGTGACCTGCCTTGCCATTTGCTGCCTGTGTCCGGACAGCCTGAAGTGCTCTGCTTCCTTGACTTGTACCCGGCGGCCCTCAAGATCTGAAGGACTGACAATGTATCAGCTGTCTCATGGAAGTGAATGGCACTGAGCTATTTGTACTACTCTATAGATTAATAAGTTGTTCATTTTTTATTTTAAATATCTATCTTATATTCACTTTATACATGTTATCAGAAGATATCAGTATCTGGAGAAGGACGTCATGTTCGGTAAATCAGGGGGTAGTGAAAAAGAGGATACCCCTCTAAAAGGTGGATCTAGGCAGGGAACTGCAACCCTGGATTCAAACTTAAGAATCTTTGTGAGGGTGGCACCGGACTGGGCAATATTTGATTCTGGTCACCATGTGTTGGAACAGACTCCATGGCACTAAAGAACAACTGAAGTATAACTAGTTATTTGGCTAATATTACTAGAAATAGAAGAAGATTTGATATTTGACTTATTTTTATAAATGAGACACCATGAAAATTTACCACCATGTAAATTTCCCTATCAGCAGCATGGGATAATTTTGTCTTTATCATAAATATAGTGTATAAACAAAGCACATGAATGTATATATATGTGGATATATACTATAATATACATGTATACAGATTCATACATTATATATACTATCCTAAACACATGTAAATACATATAAAACAAAGGGTTATATGAGGTGTTAATTAATTAATTAATTCTCAAGTAAATACGTTTGTGCATACAGATGAATTAAAACGTTGTCAGTTTTGACATCAGGAAGCTTATTGTTTAATTTGATTTTATGTAGCTATTACATTAGTCTGGATGTCAGAATTACTTCAAAGTTTGGAAATATTAGTAGAGTCTCACATTTAACTAGCTGCTGAGCCATAAAGAAAAGATTAAGACACTTATCCTATTTTCAAATATTAAATGGTCCATGTCTAGATTTCTTGAGTATGCAATAAAAGATACGACCTCTTCCGTGGGTTTTTATTGTTGCAGTTGCTTTCCCCTATGTACCATGTTGCACTCAGAGTACCATGCCCCAGCAAGCAACAGAAGAAAGCGTCGCTCAGAACCAAAGCATTTTATTCAGTTAGGAAATGTGAAAATGAGAGCAAAGAAAATCCTGTGAACATAAAGTTATCAAGAAAAATGTGAGAAGGGAAATCTGAAGGAATCAGTAAGAAGTGGGTGAAACAAAGTGGGAAATGGACTTGGGCCCAGGAAACAATTGCATTGCAGATGCAGAATCAAGGGTGCGTGGTAGTACTTGGTGTACGCCCTAATACAAACAGAATCTAGAAGACGAAGATGATAGTCGTTTTCATACATTGAGAATTTTGTGGAAATTGAACACGAAATTGTAAAGACATAACTAAATAGATCATCTAGGAAAATGACGCTGAAAGTTACAAGCAACATATGCTAAAACATGTTTAGGCTCATGTGCCAAGGGAAAAATAATTTCCATAGCCTCACTATGAAGAGAAGTCATGCTAGGGTAGAATCAGAGAGTGAAAACAGAGAGATGGAGGAACATTGACGCACCTGACAGAAGCTGGCTGTGTAGATGGGGAACCTGAAGGAAAACAATGCATCACGTATCAGTTTCTTCTTTCAAACTGAGGAGACTGGAACATTCTGATACAGCAGACAGGAAAATAACAAAGCCAGACCCCACTGGCTGTGCTTCTTCTGACCTGTAGTGACTTCATGAAACAGAGTAGAGTCCCACCAACGTGTTCCTGAGGTTCTTAGTCTTCAAGGAAGCAGACAAGCTCATCTTTCTCCTTTGTAAAACCTGGTGAGACCACACTGCCCGCCTTTGGTACATCAATGATTCATCCACTGGTTCACCGAGATTCCTTGAAACAGAAATAGGGGAATATAAATATTTTTGTTAGTTGTTCTTGGAGAGGAATATACTTAACATGGTTATGCATCAAATTGAAAAATTAGTGAAGCTGAGAGATCGCTTTGAAATTAAAAGTCAAGATTTAGAATCAGAGGACCTCCCATAAAGAACATGCTATTCAGTTAATTGTTTAATATGACTCTTCTGGCCATAGCCTTTGTTACTTCTGTCAAATGACATTCATTTGCTTGATAGTCTGGATTAAAAAGTGAGGCAAGGAAAAATGATTGAATTATATAGTCCACCTACGAATGGTTGTTAACAATTTATTGTTATAGCTAACCTGTTATGTATCTAATTAGGCCTCTCAGAGCAGGAAGGTTGTGTGGAAGGCTGTCACTACTGTCAAGAGAGAAGAGCAAGGCATGGAGAACATGCTTTCATCCCAATATCCCTGTGAACTGAACCACATTTACCCAGGAGACAGCTCTGATAACAGAGGAATGCAATGGAATCCCAGTAACCTTAAGTAACAGGAGCTCGCACATTAGACAGACTCCTGCACTCCCCAACTGGATGAGCAAAAAGAGTTGAGTGCTTTGGGATAGGACATTGACTTGTAGAGTGGGTTGTCGCCACTGGGCCCTTAATTGGGGGAAGTAGGTTTGCTGACCCACAGAATTGAAATTAGAACAGGGTGCCTTTGATTTGGGGCATTAATTGGCAGCCCTGAAAGTTATTTTTAACACTGTCTAGACAGGTCAGGCCAAGTGACCAAGGACCAGAGAGAGGTCTGTCTGGCTTCATAGTAGATATCAGTCCTGACTGAACAAGTGTATCTTGAGCATTTCTCACCTGAATTCTAATTTGTTAAATTTCCTAATAAAAGCTATAATTGTGAGCTTTATCTGTGGGTTCTCTTCGGCCACTGCAAGGAGTTGCCAGATGGAACTTCTGAAGTAGCATACTAAGGGAGGGATGGTTGGTGATGGAGAAAGATACAAAGGGTTGGAGGGTACAAGAAGTCTGATCCCTGCCTTGTGGCAGCCAGCCTTGAAGGCCAGGGCACTTCAAATGTCACCCCCTGAAAAGGAGGAAGGATTATTCGAAAAGGAATGATGAAAATGTGCCAAGGGCCAAATTTGTGAGACTTACCACTTTTAGGATATGAGAGAAGATTGAATCAGAGTAGAAGATAAATTACTTATGAAATGTCATCTCTATAACGCTAATGAAATGTCAATAAAACTAGCCCCTGAAATACCACATTTTATATGCAAGCATAGTGTTAAAAGTCAATGACTCAAGTAAAAAAAATAAAAGAAAAAGATATGTCATTTTATCAAATACAAATGATGACATTTTAATTAGCAAATTCTTCCACTTCCTTCTAAAATTCTGAACAGAGAGCATAAAACTTTGAATATGGGCTTTTTGTGACATTGAGCATAAATTCTCAATATGCTTGACAAAATAACTTTATCTGGTATATTGTGACTTTCTCCTGAAATTGTGATAATTACAGCATTTGAAACCCTGTGCATTTATCAGAAAATTCACAGCCCTGGTATAACTTTTATTTTACTTGCCATAAATTGAAGCATATTTATTAGATGCATGTTTCTAAAATGTTCATAGATAATAATAATAAGAAATGTTTTCTGTTCTCCTATGCTCCACATAATTTTCAATCTAACAAAATGAATATGCCATATATATATATATATATATATATATATATATATATATATATATATATATATAAACTCTTTCCTTCATCTCTCTTTTCTGTTCAGAAGGAAATTTTCTTTACCGTGAAAGTCACCAAACAACTTTCTCGTACATTGCTTCTTCTTGCTGTGCTAAAATGTCTCTTACTTTTGGGTTAAGTAATGTTTCCATGTAGTGAAAATATCAATATCAATCATCTCTCTATCCCTATGCGATCAGAAGGAACAAACAGGGTAATGACTTCTTTTTATTCCAACTGGATTTTGTTTACCTGTCAAGGGATTCTCTACCAATATTTCAATTGTGCCTTTCCTCTCTTTTCCACTGCTTCAAACACATGAAAGCAAAGGCTTCATTATTAGATGATTTTTTTATTCTATATTCCAGACACCATTACATTTATTTAGTAAATATGAGGATGAAGCAAAATTTTGTAAAACAATTAATTAAAAAGTAATACAGTTATTCCCAAAGCATTTTTACACACACCCCTTGTATTACAGGCAGCCTAGATATCTTTTGAAGTAACCTTACTGAAAATGTTTTCCACATTATATTAAATTGCACCTAAATTGAAATAAAATTTAAAAGAAATGTATCAATTTGTTTTAGCTTCTTAAAAAATACTCAACTGTCCTAGAAGTCTCTCTTCTTTAGTAAATGTAAAGGAAATGTGATTAAATAAAGCATAATCCACCTACCTATTCAACCTGTCTCCACTCACATTGCTACTCGCTCAAATTAGAGTATTATCACTTTCCCCTTGAATTACTAAAATTATAATATAATATCTGGTTATCTATATCATGTAGTTCTCTTTCTCTAAGTAATTCTCCATAGCATTTCCATAATGATCTTTGCAACATTATTATAATAATTTATAATCTTTCATAGCCTCACTATATAATCCATAGTAAAAAAAAATCCAAATTGCTTTGTGTCTTTCAATAGCTGACCTTTCAATATCTGGATCACATCAGATTTTTTTATTTTTCTCCCTGTCATTAAATTGCCCTTCCTGGGTTTCTTTTTGTCTGCCTCTTCCAAAATATCTCTCCAGACTGGTATCTCGGATGTAATTCCCTTCCCTTTGTAATTGCACAGCTTCTGTGTAGATTACAGTCTAAACATATCATACAGCAGACCAAGTACGTCTTCCTCACTTTTCCACCGTAGAAAGTGAATGTAGCTGAAATAGTCGGTTACTATTATCTTTGGGTATTCATTGTTTAAAACGGAGCTTACTGCGAAAGAGACACTCATCACATGTACTGGATAAGTACATGGATTCAGACTACCTGGCCCAGGGCCTAGAGGAATCAATCTAGGACAACTTTGACTCCATAAAACGCGTATGAGCAATATATTTTCCAGGGTTTATATTTCAGAATGCACTGTTATTTATTTCCTGCCTATTCCATGTAACTTTTATATTGAAATATCTCTTAAAGTTATGCCTTTTCAGAAAGACAGATCTAATATTAATCTTCAATAAATAGTTGAACTAGTGAAACAGTTCTATGTTGGCTGGTATAGAATCACACTCTTAATTCCTAAGATTTCTTTCCAATAAATATCTAGCCTACCTAGTCAGTGCGCCTGAATCTCCCAATGATCACGCTTGTATTCGAAACTTAGAATTGGTACAGCTTAGAAATTTCTCAAAGAAAATAAAATTATTTACAATATTACTCTTGTGGACATTTTTGATATTCTGCTTTGGTAACAAAGTCAAATGAAACTAATTTACCTCAGTGAGGTTGCGGAAGGTAGCTGACTTCACGTCTGTCCCAACCCTGTGTATAATGGAAAACTAAACTAAACAGAACACTGCTGTCTTCCAGAGTGTTTGTATGTTTTAGTCCATTGTTGTAGCCATTGTATCAATACATGTCCTTGAGGATCTGCAAACCATTCTGATTTTACTTCCACCAAGACAGATTTGTTTGTTCATCTGGCAATCCATGATAATTGCAATATTCTTAAACAACAATTCAAATGTATCAAATCTTGTCCAGACGTTGGCCAGCTTTCATATGTGTGGTAGGTACATAATAATCTCTTGTCAACTTGAGTGAAGGGGTGGAATCTAGCCTATCAATCAGCTCATAGCTAGTGATGCCTCAGTGTGTGTAAAGCCTTCTCCTGAGGAGTCTCGAATTCCTGTCTACCTCCCTAGAGGTGGAACACATTCTCTCTCTGCTACACATTCTGTGGACAAGCCACATGAAGTTATTCAGACAGCAGTCAGAGCCCTGGAGCTGAAGGAGCCACATGGATAGTGGAGCCAGTGCTTAGATGTTTCCACAAGACTTTCCACCCACTAGCCTGTGATCTTCCTGCATTCAGCATCATTGCATGTGTTGCTTGCATCTGAGAGGAATTTTTCGACTAGTATTGGGTATATGGGATAATATTGGACTTATGGAATTGATCTAGGCTGGGCTAGCATGTTTTCTCAATATTCAGTGCTATCTCACACTCATCCGAATGTCTCCAGATTTGTCTCTCTAGTCTACCCTGACTAACACAATGTGCATATGATATGATTGAAAATACCACAGATTGAGTCAGACACACTTTAATTCTCACAGCAATATCTTTATTCTCCAGCATTAAAAAAAACTTTAGAATCATATTTCCCAATGTTATATACTATTGGCTTTCTTGACTGCAGTTTCTGTGAACACTGATTGTGGATCTAAGTAAATGAAATCCTTGATAACTTCAAACTTTGCTCCATTTATCGTGGCATTGGCTATTGGTCCAGTTGTGAGCATCTGAGTTTTCTTCATAATGAGTTGTAATTCAAACTGAAGGCCCAAGCTTTGGCTCTTTATCAGTAAGTTCTTCAGGGCCTCACACTTGACAGCAAGCAAGCTTGTGTGACCTGTGTATCATTAGCTCTTAGCCTTCTTCTAATCCTTCACTGATTTCTCCTCACACAGTACAAATTCTTCCTCAGCATACCTAATGGAAAAGTATGGCAAAATAATACAATGATATACACCATCCCTGATTTATATCCCTTTGTATACCTTGTTCCATATCCCAGCCTTTTGACCTATATGTAGGTTCTTCATGGTCATAATTGAGTGTTTTTGGAATTCCTTCTATCCACAACTTTATTCATAGTTTCTGTGAGAGTTAGGTTTATTGTGCCATCTAGGCCTCCATGGGGACTTGTGGGTGGAGTTTTATAAAGCCATAACCTGATTGGAGGGTGACCAAATTAAATGCTTTCTAAAGCCGGCCTCCAGTCTCTCTTTCTCCCTGGTGATTAAGCCCATGTGTGGCTGCTTGAATTGGTCCTTTGTCTTGGTGTGTGGTACCCTACCTGTAGGCCAAGGCAACCCATAGATCCTGTCACCAAGCGTGCACTGCTAAACCTTGAGACCCCATGTGGACCTGCTGTATTATACTCTCAACCTACTGACTGTTGCTGCCCCACCCTGCAGTCTGCTGCTGGAAGGCCAACTTTATTTGTCTTGCCTGAGACCTTAGACCAGCAGTGACTGAGTTGAAGGAACATCATCATAAAACAGTTCCACAAAAGTTAGTTGAACTGAGCCCTCTGTACTGCTCTGTGGACCAATTAGCTGTATATTCCTTCTCACTATATATAAATAATAGAAATATATATAATCATAAGAGACTCCAAGATCCATCTGATGACAGTAGTGTGCTATGTCCTCTAGTGAATCAGGTTGAATTTCTAGCAACTCCCTGTCAATGTATTGTTGCAATTGCTTTGAATTATTTTTTAAAAAATATTTACTTGAGTGTGATATTGATTATATTGTGGGATAATTTCCATTTTCATTTCATCTCTCTTACAAACTCAAAGGTTAGAAATTGAATCCATATGAAAATCCATAGGAGAAAGAGATGACAAGATGTATCTGCAAATATTGCAGCCTTGAAAACCCTCTGAGCCAGACATACCCTGTCCTATAAAACCAAAACCAAACCAAACTCACTGCCATCAAGTTGATGCCAACTCATAATAATCCATAGGATAGGGTAGAACTGCCCCCCCCCTTTTTTCAACACCAACTCCTTTAAAAAAATCATTTTATTGGGGACTTATACAACTCTTATCACAATCCATACATCCATCCATTGTGTTGAGCACTTTAGTACATTTGTTTCCCCCATCATTTTCAAAACATTTGCTTTCTACTTGAGCCCTTGGTATCAGCTTCTAATTTTCCCCTCCTTCCGTGACCCCCCACCCCATGAACCCTTGATAATTTATAAGTTATTATTATTTTGTCATTTCTTACACCATCCGATGTCTCCCTTCACCCACTTCTCTGCTGTCCATCCCCCAGGAAGGAGTTTATATGTAGTTCATTATAATCTCTCCCCCCGTTGTCCTTCACTTTCCCTCTAACCTCTTGGTATCTCCACTCTCACCACTGGTCCTGAGGGGTTCATCTATCCTGGATTCCCTGTATTTCTATTTCCTATCTGCCATTGTATATCCTCTGGTCCAGCCAGATTTGTCAGGTAGAATTGGGATCATGATAGTGAGGGGGAGGAAGCATTCAAGAACTAGAGGAAAATTGTAAGTTTCATCATTGCTACAATGCACCCTGACTGGCTCGTCTTCCCCAATGGCCCTGCTACAAGGGGATGTCCAATTTCCCACAGATAGGCCCTGGGTCCCCACTCCGCACTCTCCCTCGTTCACAATGCTATGATTTTTTTTTTTTTTTTTGGCTTTGATGCCTGATCCCTGGTCCCTTTGATGCCTTGTTGGATGTAACTGCTCACAGGCTGGTGTGCTTCTTCCATGTGTGCTTTGTTGTTTCTTAGTTAGATGACCACTTGTTTATCTTCCAGTCTATAGGACCCCAGATTCTGTATATATTGATAGCCAGGCACCATCCGCTTTCTTCACCGCATTTGCTTATGCACCTACTTTGTCTTCAGCTATCATGTCGGGGTAGGCTGGTGTGCGTCTTCCATGTGGGCTTTGTTGTTTCTCAGCTATAGGACCACCTGTTTATCTTCAAGCCTTTAAGACCTCAGATGCTATATCTTTTGGTAGCTGGGCACCATCAGCTTTCTTCACCACATTTGCTTGTGCACACATTGTCTTCAGTGATTACCAACACCAACTCTTTACAAGGGGTTGAAAACTCCATCTTTCTCTTCTGGAGTGGCTGCTGGTTTAGAACTGCACCTTTCAGTTAGCAGCCCAATGCATACCTACTATGTCACCAGGGACCCACAGACCTTTAAAATTGACAGGAATTAGGGTTGACTTAATTGGCAGTGGAATTGGTATTTTCAAGACACACACACACACACACACACACACACACACACTTATATCTAAGTGTTGCAGTTAAGTTTCCAGTTCCTTTATCACAACAAATGTCTGCTTGCTTTGAACTGTCAATCATGCAATTAGCAATCCAATACTTGCCCTACAGTGCAACCAAGACTTCTTGGAGATACGTTAGAGAGTTGGAAAATCTAACTTCAGATGTGTACAAACTTAGATGGAAGATATGAAGAGAAAGAATAGCTTCACATTTTATATTTTTAATAAAGATTTTCATGATTTTATAGCAATATTGTGTATACTGCCATATACACACATTCTTATGGAAAAAATCTGTAAAACATAAAAAAGAAAAAGTATTTAAATATTACTATGATTCTATTTTGACTACAGAAATAGACAAGGAAAATAAATGACAGAAATTAATTTCAGTATTAGTTATGTAAATGTTAAATTGGAAACAATCATATAATTCTGTAACTGAAATATAATTATGAATATTAAAATATGTACACATTTAGGAATATTTATTAGCCATCAAACAGTTATTTTTTTCTATGTACATAAAAATAATGCACAAAATAATTTTATATAAAACCTTTCAATTGAGGCCCCGGTAACTAAGAACAAACACTTGGAAATGGCTATATTCACTATATTTTTTAATAATTAATACCAAAGTTGGGATAACTCACTTATCCCTTTTTAAAAATCATGGCTTTTAAATTTTGCTATAGAAGGAATGCTCATGTAATGTAGAGAAAATGGGGGAGTCTTCTACCTTTAAAGAAATAAAACACTCGGTCACTGGGTCCAGAGTGAATTTGACTGTTGTGAAAAGCAGCAGTTACAGCCAACAGAAAGATAACACTAGATTTTTCCAATGAAAATAATAAATGTAATGCTTCTTGATCATTTCTATCATATTTTAAAGCTATTATTACACTTGGAAATAGTAACAAATCAATGTTGACTCATAATCACTCCATAAGACAAGGTTGAACTGCTCTTAAGAGTTTCTGAAATTGTAACTATTTTCAGGAATAGAAAGCCCGTCTTTCTCCACCAGAGAGGAGAGTGGTTTCAAACTGCAGACCTTGCAGTTAGCAAACCCAAGCACAGCCACTAGGTCACCAGAGTTCCTTGAATACAGCATAGTGTTGCAAGTGAACAATCCTCGTTATGCAACAGATGTTTTTTATTTTCTTTAAATTGAAGTATTAGCAAATAAATATATCTTGTACTTTCCCCTATATACCCATGAAATAAAACATTTATATCAACTAGTGATATAAAATATTTAGGGGAATATATCCATCCACCCACCCTCAGACATGCACACAAGTAAGGGAAAAGCAACCTATATGCATGTGCTTAGAGGGAGTACAAATAGAAAGATTAATTGAAAGATTCGCTAACAGAAAATGTAGAATTGTTGATAAAATCTGAATTAGATAGGTAAGAATACATGCAAATTACACAAGTTGCTTAATATATTTTGCTGTATTAAATATATCAGATTTAAGGAATCAGATATTATATACAAAATATAAAATAATAAAATGAAAATATAACTATGCCTAGAGTGACATTTATGAAATTAAACAAGCCAACAAAAAAGAAATAGCATTATAGAAAACCACACCAATAATTTACAATCTCTACTAAACCAACCTTACTTCCATAAAGTTGAGTCTGACTCATTGGGACCCTCTAAGAACTGCCTCATAAGGTTACCTAGTCTGTAAGGGAACCCTAAATTGGAAGCAGATTACATTGGGTCTAAGCCACCAAATTTTGCTTAGTAAATAAGAACTAACCAATGCACCACAGGGCTCTTTCTGAAGTCACTTTAGAAGAAGTCTTATGTCGACATCAGGAGTCACAAGGGTATCTTAGCAAGACATATATGGAAAAGTAAGAGAAGAGGACAAATAAAATAAGATTATTCAAAATTGTAAGATAAGTAATATTTTCTGAAATTATTTGCAATTTCTGTTTTACTCAGATTTTTAATTTTGTCAAGTAAACTACAGACACATACTAAAATATTTTTGTAAAGCTATTTTTATATCTTGTTTCCTTTGTATTAGGTTTTAGATGAGAAGTTCTCAACCTGTGGGTCACGACCCCTTTGGGGGGTGAAACAACCCTTTTACGTCATCGGAAAAGGACCCTAAGATCATCAGAAAACACATATTTCTGATGGTATTAGGAACTGAGACACTGCTCCTCTATCCATCTCCAGGTGGGTCTGCCACCATGCAGATACGCCCACATATGTATGAGAATCCATTGTGATGACCCCATCACATACACACCTTATAAATTCAGGTGGATATGACAGGGTTGGCACCATAATGTAATTATGTGGACAAGTCACACGTATGTAAAGAGCAGCTACTGTGTTGAAAGCAGCTGCTCTGTTGAATGCAGCTACTCTGTTAAAAGCAGCTACTGTGTTGAAAGCAGCACTATTGGTGGTAAATGACACTTCATGAATCCTATGTACTGGGTAAATGTAAAATCATGTACTGTAAAATCATCAATTACCTAAAAAATTATATATAACTGCATCATGAGAACTTAATCTGGATGCTGATCTGTCTTTTTATATCAACCAGCAGCTGTGGTTGATGTGAATCCTGCCCCCTTGTGATAGCAACAGGTATGTAAAAACAACAGGTATGTAAAAACAGCAACAGGTCTGTAAAAACAACGGAGAGTGGTAAATCATTGGAAACTTTAATGAACTGTATTGACTTAATTTTTCCACGTATCATCTTTGGTATTATTAAAGATATTGTTATATATTATTTTCATTAGCAGACCACCCCATGACAATGGATCATGTAGAGAAGGTTAAGAAAAGAAAATGTAGTGAGGATTTTTTACATATGGTCTTATCTCACTAATTACAGCAGGACTTGAGAAATCGCAATGTGTTATTTGTTGTGAAGTTTTATCAGCTGAATCTATGAAGATGAACAAACTAAAATGCCATTTTGATAGCCAGCATCCAAGCTTTGCCGGCAAGGATACCAACTATTTTAGAAGCAAAGCTGATGGACTCAAGATAGCCAGACTTGACACTGGTGGCAAGAACCACAAACAAAACGTAGCAGCCGTTGAAGCTTCATATTTGGTGGCACTCAGAATCACCAGAGCTAAGAAACCTCACACCATTGCTGAGGATTCACTGTTGCCAGCGGACAAAGACATTGTTTGAGTTAAAATCGAGGATGAATTTGTTACAAAATTGAGAGCAATTTCCTTATCTAAGGACACTGCCGCAAAAGAATAGATGACTTGTCTGCTGATATCCTTGATCAGGTAATTCAGGAAATTAAATCTGCTCCACTGCCAATATTTAGCATCCAGCTTGATGACTCTAGAGACGTTGCAAACTGTTCACAGTTACTGGTACATTAATAACGGCGACTTGAAAGATGAGTTTCATTTTTACAAACCATTTGAAATGACAATTACTGCACGTGATGTATTTGACAGAGTTTGTTCATTTTGGAAAGAGCATAAGATCTCTTGGGAAAAGATTTGTGGTGTTTGCACAGATGGTGCTCCAGCTATGCTAGGATGTCGATTTGGATTTCAACGTTTGGTACTGAATGAGTCACCAAAAGTCATCAGGAGTCACTGATTGATCAGCAAATATTAGCAATGAAGACGCTGTGACAAGAGTTACAAGAAGCAATGAGAAGCATCATAAGTTCTGCCAAGTTTGTAAAGACAGCATTTTAAAGAGTCCACGATTTTCCCAACTGCTCAACAAATTGTTTGTGCCAAATGATTATCTGATTATCTGATTTCACACTGAAGTGAGCTGTCTGTTGAGAGGAAACGTTTTAAAATGTGTTTTGGAGCTTCGTGGTGAACTCAAACATTTTTAATCAGAAAGCAAGACCGCAGTTTGAAGCACTTTTCAGTGATAAAAGTGAACGGCAGAAAATAGCTGACTTGGTTGACATTTTTGCTGTTAAATTTATCACTGCAAGTACCAAATGCTACATGCCTCAATTTGTCAGAAAAATCCTATCATTCCAAAAGAAACTTCAGCTTTGACAAAAAAAAAAAAAAAGGATGAAAATAAAGCTTACATGTTGCCTACCTTACCTGGTTTCTTTGAGGAACATGACATCGAACCAGACCAAATGATTATGATGATAATTTCTGTGAAAGATCATCTGCACATGCCTGCAGATGAAATTTCATCGTACTTTCCAAATCTACCCGACACCACATTTGCACTTGCCAGAAAATAATTCACAAAGTTGACGATGTTCCTGAGACAGCAAAAGAGTAGTTCATTGAACTAATTAACAGTGATGCAGTGAGAACTGAGTTCTCTACAATGCCAGCTACAAAATCCTGGATCAAATGTTTGCAGTCATGTCTTGTTCTGTCTGAGATTGTGTTGCGCCTTCTACTTACATTTTCAGTAGCATATCTTTGTGCAACAGGGTTTTCCAGCTTGTTGGTTTTCAAGTCTAAATACAGAAGTAGACTTGTTGTGGAAGAGGATCTTCGTTGTGCTCTTGCAAAGACTGCCCGGAGAATTTCTGATCTGGTGAGAAAGAAGCTATCTCAGCCTTCACACTGACAATGGCTTTTTACATATACTGTCCCAAAATGTAGCAATGTAGTTTACTGTTGTTATAAGACTGCTACCCGTGCTACACCATGTTTCAAGACAAAATTTCATTTATTTTTAATTAGAAATAAATATTCACAATATATAATTACATATTGTTTGTGTGACTAATCACTGCTTTAATTATGTTTAATTTATAACAATGAAAATACATCCTGTATATCAGATATTTACATTATGATTCACGAAAGTGGCAAAACTATAGTTGTGAAGTAGTAATGAAAATAATTTTATGGTTTGGGTGGGGGGTCACCACAACATGAGGAACTGTGTTAAAGGGTTGCAGCATTAGGAAGGTTGAGAACCACTGTTTTAGATGATCATGATAAAAATAGTGACAAATAGTGATTCCCAGATTTTTTTCCAGACCAGAAAATTTAGTAGCACTTACCATGACAAAAACAAAGCAAATCCTTAGTCCCAGAAAATTATCATTATTTCATCTGTATGGAGGTTTTCTGAATGTTAGTTATAAGGATATTGTTAATTCACCTGACTGTAAACGTGCTCAGTGTGAAAAAATAGGGAGTGAGAGCCCCATATGGGACTGTGTCTAGCTCCACCATATTCATGGATATGTAAAGGCTGCATTCAAGTAGAGCCCTGTGCCTACTCATGAAAGACCATAAAAGATAGAATTCTATCATCTATGACCAACACTGGGACTTAGTGTATGCAGGAAATTACTACTGTGATGAAATGCTCATCTGCATAGTTGAGTATTAAAGGGATATCCCAAGACAGACACATACACAGAGACCTTCAACCAAGACTTGTGCTCTAACTGGTCTTTGCTATTGTCCTACCTATAATTCACTGCAATGTCACACAGAAATAACAGATCAGTTCATAATTACGGGTTATTAAAGCAGTTAACCGGTTACCTTGCAGGTGAGAAATGCTCAGGATATAATTATTCTGTCAGGGCATGTTACCAAGTTCATTCAGAGCTGTGACGTTAAAACTGTCAACATTCCGCACACACATACATGCACACAGGTTATCTTTAATGAAGTACTAAGAATGTCTCTATTAAATGATGCAGATATATGGTAATTAAATTTATGTTGACAGAAAGTGTGTGTGTAATGTTGACAAATTTTATATTCCACTTAATTTCCACGACAAATGTTTGTGTGTGTGATTTCTTATTCTTCATTTTGTTAATTTTATGTTTTCTGCATATTTATAGCTTCCTTCTTTTTTATTTTGTTGAGTATCTTTCTTCATATTCCTTCTGTTACCCTGAAATTTACCTTTACCTTCTATGATATAGTTATTAGCCAATTATTTTTATAAGTTATGATCGTGAGCTATGATTCTCAGTGGTTTGGCAGTATGATGCAGTCAAGATAAGATTTAACATAATGACTTCCCTGATATTATCTGCCGTAAGTGGTCAGTGATTGAAGGAAGTTATTTCGGGATTTGGACCAGTTTAAACATAAGTAGGCACTCTAGTAAAACTCACTAGCCTTTTTATAGGATCTGGATCCTGCATCTGCCTCATCTGATTTCCAGGTCTTTGGACTTGAGCAAGCAGTCTGCCATACTGAATGCCAACCTGGGATATGTCATTAGCCATGTATACACTCACCTCTGCAGCCTAAATCTCTTCCTATTTTTTCATTGACACCCTTTTTAATTCTAGATTTTGCATTCATGCCTTTGATGCAGATTCAGCTCCTTTTTGCAGATGGTATGAGGTATAGGCTCTGTTGCAGTTTTCTGTCAATGAATGTCCAGTCACAGCCGTGATTAAATCGAAAGACCATTTCCTTGGTAGTGTGATGGTCTTCCTGTATAAAGATGCTGGGGGGAGGGGGTGGAGCTTGCTAGCTTATTGTTGCGTCTAGATTGTGCATGTGGCTCATCAACCCCTGGTTCTTTGGACCTGAGACTACAGATTACCATGTTGCTGGTGGATTGTGAGAACTATCAGCAGCCTGTGATCTTACCTGCCAACCTTAATTTAATTCACCTCTCCAGTCATAAGCCCAATCTTGTATTCATCCACCTCTACAGCCTATGATGTTCATGCTGTTATTGGGTTTGCTGGCCCCTGAAGCTAGGCAAGTCAGTAGAAGCTCCCAGCGGATGCACATACTTGGAACTGACAGGACTGGACTTCTCTGTGTCTACAATAATAAGAGTCATTTTCTTGATAAAAATCTGTCTATATCCATAATCATATCTATAGATCCCTACATTGATATCCTCTGTATCTCTTATCTATCATCTATTTCTATTTAATATCTTTTACAGGTTTTTCTTCTCTAGAGAACCCAGACTGGTACAATTAAATAGCATCAATATTAGTGTGCTATAAAGGTGATAAATAATAGGTTAATAAATAGGAGGCTAACTAATTGTATGTGCATGTTTTTAATAGGTTTAAACAAATGAGTCTTATCTTTGTTTTCCTTGTCTTTCTACACTTTATATACAGACAATAATTTCCCTTCCTTTGCTTAATTTTTTTTAGTTCCCTTTTATAAAATACTTATCCAACCTTATTTTTGGTCACAGTTTCAATTTAGAAATTATTGTATTCAATGAAGACTTTGAATTGCAGTTCCACACTCAACTTAAGATGAAAGCTATGTCTTACCGTGTTTCAGCGAAGGAAAGAATTACGTGTGGTCTTTATTGCTCTCATTTCCTTTTCCTCTTATTCCCAACACATTCTCCTACAAAGTGCCTCGTGGGCTTTCTCTTTGGACCTGGTCTATGACAAAGTAGGGCTGAAAAGAGAGACAAAAGTTTCAACTAGTAGCCTCATACCTAGTGTGCAATGCTCTAGGATCTCAGGTTTTCAAGGTCTCTTTTGTTTCCTGGTATTTCGCGGGACTTCTTGAGCTAGCGATCCCTTCAGTGGGCGCTCCTCCAGAACAGTTTGGTTTGCCTGAGAAAATGAGTCTTTGTTTTATGTGGTGTTGCACATTTCTTTCCTCAAATCCAGTTCTTCCTTTCTGCTAATCACCTTTCTTTTCTCCAGGGGTCTGTAGTCTGCAGAATCTACAACAAATCAAATTCATTTCCACAAATGATATGCTCACAAATCCTCCTTACTGCACTCTCATGATTTGGACTTCTGTGAGTGAAGGAAAGTCTTTCGAAATAAGCTCTTTCTGAAAGTATTTTGATAATCTGCATCTTGCTTGTTGCCAATTTGCTTTAAGATTTCGCTTTTTTTTTTTTTTTGGTAAGGACACAGAGACCCTGGAATTTTAATATATTGCAATAAAAACAGGATAAGAAAAATAAGCAGATAATGAGAGTAATAAAGAAAAATAAAATGCTTATGTTATAAATTATTATTCTTTAAAAGAAAAGAGCCACTTAATATCCATCTTTAAATACTACAATAATTAAAATTAGAGTTGTTGCAATACTCATTGCATGTAGACCTATTTACAGGGAACTCACATTTCTGGGAGAAAATTACTTCATCGATGAAATGAAAACGTAAAAAACATCTAATGAATAAAAGCTGAATCATTTAATAATAATATCATCATAAAAATCATTCCACCAAAATAAAAAAAGCATAGTATCTGCACTGGCCTTTTAATAACAAGCTTGGTGCATCAACCCTACCAGCCACGCATGGAGAGAAAAATGAGCTTGCTTTCCTAACTGCTTACGAAAGCTCAGAAACACAGTGTAGGGCCGGGCGAGTCTGAATAAACTCATTGGCAATGACTTTCATGAGCAATAGATATGAATTAATGAGAGATTATGAACCTTAAAGGAGATTGATTTCTTGCTCATCTAGATATTTCCTTATGTCACTCTTTCCTCTTTAATGTAAAGGACATTGATTTCATGGTGATTCATATATTTCAATGTAAGAGTCTTTCCTTCCATGAGTTTTATGTAGTCTTAAAAAGCTAAATGGTGGAAGACATTTACACATGCGTGCTCACCCACACACCTGCTCATACACGACGTCTCTTTTACATTTAAGTCATTTGCAAATAATTTTACCTTTCTCAATTCTTTGACGGAATCCACAGCATTGGAATTGTGTTTTCTTAATTTTAATAAATAGTAAATATATAGTAAATATAATTTTATCAAAATGGACATCACTTTAAACGTGGTCTATCCCTCAGGCTATTCAAAAAAGAAGCAGAACATTGTAGGTGACAAAAAATGAAACTTTTAATAAAGCAGTTTTATTAAATACAAATGATTTTCTTTTAATTAAAGCTAACACTATTCCATGCTTTACATTTTGTGATTAGTCTTTCTCACTTGAGAAATCCTTCAGTCCTCATTGTACATTAAAAAAGGAGTTCAATATTAAAATAAGAATATGATAATATATGCCAATCATTTGTTGGGATTAAGAAATCCTTGATAGTCTTTGATGTTTATTTAGTTTATTGCCTTATTTTTAAAAGATGGGATATATTCAAACCTCCACATATGATGTAACTATTTCTTACAAATTGGGCACACAGTTGCCAGGGACATTATATTTATTGTGCTTTGTTTATTCCCCCATTCCTGAAAATTAATTATTGTGTACCTAGGACAGTTAAGCTATGTTTAAATGTCAAAAGATTGCATTTAAGTAAAAGGCATTGTTATTCCTTCTTGCTATTATCTCAGTGTGTCACAGATATTAATAATCCAGGTTGAGATTCAGTGGGCCCAGAAAGATGGTCAGATGGACAGAAAAGTCTCCGAGCTGCTTTATTAGCTCTCTTCCATTCTTCCACTGGTAATCGATAAAAAAGTTTTCTCATAAAATCAACTGAATATTCCACCAGTAAAACGTGATTATATCTTATTATTATTATTTTTAACCTATGAATGACTTTAATAACTCACAAACTCTATAGGCAATTTGTGTGATCTGTGAGTTATGAGACTTTCATACTCACAGAAGAAATATAATAATCAGCTTTCACTGTAGAGATAGTCTACAGCCCTCATATCAAATCAGTCAGAGACACTGTGATTGCAAGAAGGTTGAATAAACATGTTGGGTGTCTATCTAAACTCAGCTGTGTGACACCTGAGGATCATTATTTACAAAAGGGGCTTTATGTCTGCATAATAAAAATATACATATTTATTATACATGAATTTGAAAAAATATGCTTCACCTTGTTTATTGACATTTTGGTTGACCCCTTAACGTATCTGTAATTGCTTATTTAAGCATATTATATTTTTATTTAAAATTGAAATAGAATATTTTAATATGTCATCATATTTTTATTTAAAAGTAGCAAATTTGTTAACTTCTAATTTGTATGTATCATATGTGAAACACCCAACCTGCTATGTAAAACCATGGGGAATTCAAGAGGATTGCTCCCTGAGAACAACAAACTAGCTGCATAGCTTGTAGTAAACGAACAGATAGAGAAATTGAATCTCTCCTGAGAAATATAAATAATGCATCTCTCTATACTTACTAAATAACTAAACAAAGAAGGCAGAAGGATAAGGTAAGGCAGCAATACTTCATATTTTAAAGTAAATCATTCTTTAAAAATAGTTTATTCTCATTTCATTTATGTGAAACTGTCTCCAGAAAAATTAAACAGTTTATTGAAGAACAGCAAACTCTATTTGGTAAAGAGAAATAATTAGATCATTTATGTTTCTATTATTTTTATTTTTAAGTTAAGAAATATGTATGCTTTTATCATTTTTGCATCCCCGACATCACATACAAATATAATAATCACCCTTCACTGCAGAGATATACTAAATCCCTCCTATGAAATCAGTAAGAGACACACACACATTTCATCAACCGCAGAAACTTTTTCCTGCAATCCCTTTGAAATTCCACTCTGTCTATAGAGTGTTGGTTGGGACTGATAGACCATTCAGAAACACTGTTGCTCTGAGTTGCCTCTGAGTTGATCCTGACTCCTGGTGGCCCATGGTGCAGAGTAGACCTGTCCCAGAAGGTTTTTTAAAACTGCGATCATTTTGCAAAAGATTACCAGGCTTGTCTTCTGCGGTGCAGCTACTGGGTGGGCTTCAGTGAATAACTATTTGGCTCATAGTTGAATGCTTATCCAGTTCCACTACCCAGTGTATCAAGCGCTTCTTCTTCGTATTTGCATATCAAGTGCCCTTCTCTGTATTTATTGGCTGTATTTCATTATACTTCATGGGCAGGGTCATCAAACACACAATAACAAATTCTTATTTTTCCCCAATTATGAAATCAAATGATCTTATCCAGAGGGCAATAAAACCTAAAATCCCTGTGTTGTCTTCAGTTGTTCTGTGAATAATGAGAGATAAGCAAGAATTGAGGGGAAACAAAGGGAGGAAGACACTGGGAGAACAGGAGCTACAGTCTGCAATGAGAAAGATTTACCAGGAGACCCGCGGTGTCGTGCAAAGAAAGGCACAAATAGACCTACTTAGAAAGCATGACGGAGAGGACGTGATGAGCGAGGGAAAAGAAGGATCAGAGATGGTATTTCCCTGGTGAATTCCTACGGTCTTTGGGTTTTGTGCCCCATTTTACTCCATCTTTATTTTTTGCTGCTATTTTTATTTTGGGAGTGCTAGATATGTACTGAGACAACAAGATAATGCTATCATTAGATTGGGTTACACAGTTTAAGCATGATTCCACCTTTCAGGAGTGAAGATTATGTTAAACACCTCATCATACCTTTGCCAATGGACAGTTTAAGATCTACTCCAATGCTGGATTGCTGGAGAAGAAATGTTGAAAGCGTAACAGAACAGCTACCAAAACAGACTGACCATAGGTGCTGAGGTTGGTTTGAGAAATTGTGGATTTGTTTATATATATCATTTTAACTTTCATTTTATAATGTAGTAGCTTACAGAATAAATGAGCTAAAATGACTGTAAAGATTTCAAAACATATAATATTTTTATCAATTTAAATTTCATTAAAATATCTAAACAAGAGTCTTAGTACTGTAGAGGTTATGTGTTGGGCTGCAAACTAGGATGTCAGCAGTTCAAAACCACCCGACCCTCTGCAGGTGCAGGATGACCCTTTCCACCCCTCTAGTGAGTTACAGCCTTGAAAACTCACAGGAGCAGTTCTCCTCCGCTTATTGGATTATCCATGAGTCGAAATTTTCTCATGTCAGTGAGAAAATATCTAACCCTAGGTTTAAAATGCTAATTTTGATATGTCTGTTCAAATTTGTCAAATTGTATTTGTAGTTTATATGCGGATAGAATAACCACTGAGTTTACGCCTTTTCCATTTTTCTGAGTTACTAAGGTCTACTTTGGACATTCCAAGCTGTCTTCATTTAAAGAAGGTAGTATCTTTTGTCTTGAGAAAGCAACAACAGCAACATTATTGCCCTCGTATTTAACCCAGCAAGTAAAATTAGATTAAATCCATTAAAATTCATTTTATTAATATTTCAAACATATAAGTTATTAAAATATGAAGGCAGTGAATAGAACTACTAAAAGTCTTAATTTATAGTGAACATGTCTCACTTTGGAAGAACACACACACACATCTATTTTAAGTACTGAATTATGAAGTAGAGAAACTGCAACCGAATGAGTGCAAGAAGGCATCCTAAGGAAATGCCCCTGGAGCAGGGAGTATTTTGTTTTCATGTTTACTTGATTGGCTCTCTTTGCCTGGATCCCACTGGACTAATCTATTCATCAAGATTAAACATTCATGAGTCCCTTAAAAGCAGGTGTTTAGTTTTTCCAGCTCTGGAGATGGCAGTTCCAAAAAGACTTCAGAGAAAAAGTGAAGCTCTCATAGGGGAATATTTCTCTTTTCAAATGTTTAATTAGTTTTCAAGACTCTCACTGAATTTTACCAAAGTTGAGCTATTGGCCAGAACACCTGTTTGGCTTTGGAGACTATGCTACTTTCAATATTTACTTGCAGGCTTGCCCATGTTCAAATAAAATTAGAAACGGAAAATGTTCCAGCATAATTTCAAAATTATGACCTAATTACCATCAGTTTATTCCATAATTTTGCTGTAACACCCACTTAAAGATATTCACTTGCTATTAATTTGTATATAAGATCAGTGAGATTTTCTTTATAAATGAAAATTAATTAAAAGAACTGTTAATTTAAATTGTAATAATTTTCAAAAGTAATGAACATAAAATGCATTGGTCTTTATGCTCTGTTTTTAACACATTTCCTAAACCATCTCTTTGAATTCTCATTTTCAGTGAAAGTTTATCTAGCTAGCACCAGCCAGTGAATTAAACTCTTGCAATGACATTCAAGATAACTTATTTTTCTCAATCTAAGTTACTCTATTTATACCTCGATGAGTTGTTCTGGAAATACACTTAAATAGTATATATATTGTATGTACTCAAGTATAAGCCTACGTGAATACCAGCTGAAGCACCTAATTTTACCACAAAACTGCATAAAAATTGGCACATATATATGTGTATATATATACACACATTATATATATATAGAGATGCACAGATAGAAAGAGGATACATGTACACATATGGTAATATACATATATACACATTCATATATCATTAATTATCAGAAACATATGCATAGTATTAAAAATATACTGAGCCTAAGAACTGAACTTTTTTATTATGAATATGATCACTCATTCTCACTCTTTGTCCTTCTGCATTTCATATAGCAGAATCTTTCACACTGAGATATTTAATAGAGGAAATGATTGGCTGAGGAAGCAGTAAATATTGAATACCATATCCACAATTCTCTTTCTTCTTCTACAACCCGGCTCTTACTGCATTCACAGATATATAGAATTGACTTTGTAGCAATCAACCCTTTGCCATATTTGAGTGCTCATTGTTTCTATTATTTTTCCAAAAGAAATGCCTCCCTGCCACAGTCCATTCTGACTCATAGGATCCCAAAGGACCATGGTGAACTGCCCCTTTTCCCAAGATTGTAACTCTTTAGAGAGTAACACACCTTGTCTTTTTCCCTGGGTAGTTTTGAACACCGTATTTCCCCCACCCTCCCCTTCCATGCCCCTGGCCACTGTCTGCATAAATCTATCCATTATGGCTTTCCTATACAGGAAAACATACAAACAAGGTCAACGCACAAAAACCTCCCTGCAATAGTGACTATATAAAACAGATAAAGATTTCTATCTAAGAGAATGCAGAGTATATCAAAATGTTTAAATCACTTCAAAATGAGTCCGAAGGGAGGATTAAAGATGAAATGTTACATTCCAGCCTCAGTATGGCCACTAAAGCCAGCCCACTTTACCATGCACATTGTCTCAGTCGGGCTGTCCTCCTTCCTAGCCTATTTACAGGAGAGATTCACCAGGAACTCAATCCAGGTAGGGACTCAATCCATAACAGGGCTTTTACCATAGCCTTCTGCACACAAACCAGGTGTTTAGAATTTAGGTCTTGCACCATTCCCTCCTCTAAGTTCAGAATTCAGAACTTATTATTTACAGTCTTTGTGTCACGCAGGCTGGTAAGTGTCTTCTGGGTGGATTTAGCTGACTTCTAACCTAGATGGCTGCTTCTCTTGAGACAAACCTTTATGACTGCAGATGCTATTTTTCCTAGCAGTTGGGCATCATCTGATTTTTTTCACGCACACATCTCCAGTGCTCTCCTCATGAGGTCGAGTAGCGACTGGGTCATATCACAACACCGATTTGTTCTTCTCTTAGGTCACCAACTGTGAGAGCTCCCAATCCATCCATAAAACTATGGCTTCTCTATGTTGCTGGTTCACTTTTACAGACAGCGTTTCCATTTTATTGTAGTGCATCATAAATTATCCTCACAGGGCTTAAAGTAATTCTCATGATAGTAACCTTATTTTAGTAAATGATAACCCATGGCTGAGGAAAGGTCACTAGTTATACAAGCTTTCGGAGTTGTAGATGTAACTATATGTGAACTAACTCATGTACAAAGGCAGCATCCTGCATGGGAGACTAACACATACCTACAAAGAGGAAGCACGAAAACGGAACATGTCTGTTGGCCTCTGGTTGGCATTGTTGGGCACCCTCAAAGCAGCAGATTCAATTAAAGATACCAAAGTTTTGGTTGAAAATAATGTATGGTTCACAATTCCCATAACCTTCTAGAGAGGTGTCTATAATGATAACAGCTTCTTTCTTTAACACAAAAAGGTCAGATATATTTAACTGAATTCTGAAAATATACAATACCCGATTCTTTTTTGTAACAGTGGGCATTTTTAAGAGCACTTGGATGGTGATCAGAATGCTTGTGTTCTATTCCTCAAAGTTTTAAAATATGATAACTCAGTGATTAAGTTAAGCATTCCTGGACCTAATGTTTCAGCTCTGTAAAGTGAAAATTGTTAGCTGCTGCTGATTTTAACTAGACAGCTTATTACTAAACCACTGGTAGAAAATCATATTGCTGCGAGTGAAAACAAAGAAAAACAGCAATTACCTCACATTAGGAATCGGCTACATGTCATGTGTCCAATAAACTGGTGCTTGATTCAGCCTTCAGAATTCATGATAGAGAAACTTGTCAAATGATGCGGACAATGATTCTGATATATCATGACACACATCATTACATTGACAAAGTTTATAAGCCTAATTGGATAATACAAATATAAATATGACCAGGAGAAATACTGTGAGTTAAAAAGTAGTAATACATTTTATGGAATTTACTTGTATCTTGTTATGTGTATTTTTTCAAACTTTTCTTCTCTTCACAATTATAAAATGGTCATAATCAACTTGATCATCAGAGAAAAAGGACATTTGAATGTAATGATTGCTGTCCTAATTTTTGTTTTTTTGTCCCATTATTCTTAGCCAACAAAAATGATGAAAATTCTGGAAAAAAATATAGGGAAGACAAAACTATTTTTTATCACCTTGTCTATGGCTTAACCCCTGGAAGAGTTTCAAAGTGCTATCATGGAACGTAAAGATGCCATCTTTTTCCTCTACTGCTCTCAAAGCCCACTCCCTCTGCGGTGACCTTATATATATTTATGTATGCATATGAGATCTTTTATATAATTTCCAACACTATAAACTTTCATAGGAGCAGAAAGCAAAATATTTCTCCTTCAGAGGTTTGAATTGACCAGCCTCACATATGTGCAATACACAATCTTGCTTTGATGAAGTTTTTCTTTTAGTCAGCAGAGAAGAGAGATACATATGAAACACGTACATCAGATTTTAAGTAAGACATGCCAGAAGATGGGTACAGAATGATTAGCTAAGTAGAGGGAGATGTAATCATGCAAATGCATCCTCTCTATCTGAACAGAAGAAACTTCACCTCATTCATTCCAAACCTTTGAAACTGCATCTGGCTAAGAAAATGATGCCATACCAACAGCCTCGAAAATATGTGTGCATAAGATTAAAGAGAGAAAGAGAAAAGAAAAGACAACTTAGAGATTTTTGGAAGTAAGAGTGACGGAAAAATAATTGACCATAATTAAGTTAATGCAGATATTTATGAGCGTTACTCAAGGATAAAATGAGCTCTTTTATTTTTATACTCCATTGATTGGAAATAAAATACAAATGCAAAAACTAAGAGAGAAAAAGTCTTAAAAGAGAAAGTCAATGTAAGTGGCTAAGTCCACTAAACACTGCTTATATTGTGTGAAATTTACAAGGAACCATTCTATGTATATTATGCATTTTAATGCAGTATCTAGATATCACCAATTATAATACGACCTTGAAGTGTTCACTGTCCTAAAATACTCCCTCTGGGCAGGTAAAGTGGCTACACTAAATATAGAATATTAGAAAAGGATGGTGTAGAGCAAGAATCTTGACTTTTCTCTAAACACTTAATAGTGTTCATTTTTTAAAAATCATGTCCTCTGATATAAAACAACCATAGTTGCAGACGCACCAGGAATACAATTATCAAGTAATTTTGCCCAAACAAAAATGTCATGTCACTTGTGCATACAAAATGAAAGGCAAGTGGAAAGTGTTTCCCTTAGCTTTCCATTTCTCTTTTGGATTTATTCTAGACCCTACTATTGGTTGACAAAATGTACCTGTCAGCAGTCTATCTGTAGATATTGCTGTTAAATACTGGAATTTATATACATAAAATTATTGCTCAATAGTAATTATTGAATTGATCCTGTCATTTTCATGAGTAAGAGAGGTACCCTTCCCGCAAAAAGATTTCGTTTCAAAGCTGTGTATTAAATTTAAACAAAAAAAACAAACAAACAACGATATCACCTTCAAAGTCCTCTCCATTACACTTAATACATTTGTCAAATCTGCGATTCCATTTTTGGGACCATTTTTAAAATGCATCTGTTTGGATAGTTTTTTCTTCATCTCTTCTAGGTGGTCAAATCACTGTCCTTTCATGTCCCTCTTCATTTCAGAAGCAAAAACAAGTCACTCTGAATGAGGTAGATGAGTGAAGTGCACGGGGTCAGAAGGGCATGCTGTTTTTGCCCTAAACTGGTGCACTTAGATGGCTGCACATGCAGGCACATTGTCATGGTGGCAAAACCAGTCCCCTCTCTGCCACAAAGCAGCCGGTTTTTGTCACTCACTCTTCCACAACCTTTTCAGAACTTCTAAATAGAAAGCTTGATTAACAGTCTGACCTTGTGGAACAAATTCTAAATGCACTTTCACCTCACATGACACATCACATCTGGTTTTGTGGGGGTACCCCTTCATACACTCTTGTAACTTCCACATACAACACAACATGACACAAGCTTCTGCTAGCTTACAATTACTTGAATTTCATATACGTGAAACCCCAGGCTCAGGATTTAAAAATCATACCCAGTTTTCTACATATTACTTCAGTCTGTACTTTTTTAAAAAATTTTTTTAAACAATTTATTAGGGGCTCATACAACTCTTATCACAGTCCATACATATACATACATCAATTGTATAAAGCACATCTGTACATTCTTTGCCCTAATCATTTTTTTCTCCTCTTTTCTTTTTTTACATTTTATTAGGGACTCATACAACTCTTATCACAATCCATACATATACATACATCAATTGTATAAAGCACATCCATACATTCCCTGCCCCAATCATTCTCAAAGCATTTGCTCTCCACTTAAGCCCTTTGCATCAGGTCATCTTTTTTTTCCCCTCCCTCCCCGCTCCCCCCCCTCATGTGCCTTTGGTAATTTATACAGCGTTATTTTGTCATATCTTGCCCTATCCGGAATCTCCCCTTCCCCCTGTACTTTTTACTGCAAGTAATTCTTCTCAGAAGTGATTACAATCCCATACGTCCAATAGCATCCTTTACTTTACAAAGTTTTATTTTTATGTCAGGTAAACATCATCAGCTCTCTGTAGAAGACAGTAAAAACATTTATATTATCAATTGACATAAAATACCTTTGATTATTAAAAAAATCCTTGCAAGTGTAGGGTGGTATTAGCAGTATCTGTGAAAAATAAACTTGCATGATAAACAATTGAAACACAATATTTACTGGACAATGTTTCTGTTTCCTATGTTCAATATCCCATTGATTGTAATAGGAGGCCTGGGCTGAAGCAAAACCTATGTATTTAGCCATGAAATACAATTTAAGCTGAAGACACAGTTGTCAAAAGAAAGAAATATGCAAGTATCAACATTTGCCTGAAAACTTCATTTGTTAAAAATGAAGTGCTGCTTCAGGACAAGCTTCACTGCATTGAAGAACTTTCAAAAATGTTCTACACAATGGAATGCTTTAGCATCCCCAATGTTCATGACGCATGGATTGGGGACCTGCGCCATTCTCACCACAGCTGCTTCAATCTCATGGGACCCAGTGCGAGCTCAATGAACGGAATTAACCGCCCATCTGTGTAGTGTATACTTTTTGGATTTTCATGCTTGATTAGTGGGAGGGTTTTTAAGTATATGATAATCTAACCATTTCATGGAGAATTTATGTAAAATCTGGCCATGAATATTAAAATATGAGATCTCACGTTTACTTGTAATCTACTAGAAGCAAGTAGAATCAAGTACAATAATAAATGATGCTACCACAATTTAATGAAACTTATAGATAATTTGTATTTCTTGGCCAGGGAGTTAAGAATTAATACCTCTGCAGTAAATGCCGTGGGGACCAAATCTGATTTCTTCTGTCCTCCCTATTGCTGTGAGCTTAGGTTAGAGTTGTCTTTGAACTCCATCCTTCTTTCCACTATCTTGTCACCGACAATTCCTCCCACAGCATTCTACTTTGATATTGGATCTGATAATCCATTGCAATTGCCCCACAGAACACACAGACAATAACCACAATTAAGAGATGTTTTGTTTTTCTTGGCTTTGTTTTTAAGGGGAGTTAAAATACAACAACAGACAAGGATGAACAAACAGTAGGATACTGCCATAGGTCCACCGCCACTCCTCTCCTCAGCCAGCAGCCAAGTATCTCCAGGCCTCAGCCTCTGGGCCATGTGGTGCATTGTTCTCTATTTAATGTACAGAAAGCCAGCTGACTGCTTTGCCTTAGACTCTACAAATCTCATAATCTAGTCTCCCCCTCTGCTGTGTCTCAGGGTCTCTGACCTCCGTGTTTTTTCCTCTTTGTTACCCTTCTCCACCACATCAGAGCAAATAGAGATCTAGAATGTGCTGCATTGATGGCTGTTCTTCCAGTGATCCTGAAAGTTCTCTCTCCTCCTGCTGAAAGGGCTCTTCTTTATAACCTGGTGAGATGCAATAAAACTGGCCAATCCCTTTATTAGTGTTATAGCTGCCCTGTTTACATGGTTCTATCCAGTAATTTGGTGGGAGTTGGAAAAATGGATAAAAGAGACATTTTAAGAAATGTCCCGTTGGGCAGGGGACAATAAAAGGGAGATGATGTCATTGAGTCTAGGAAGGAGGAGAATGTTTGGAAACGGATTGTGGTAGCAATTGTACAACATTGCTTGAAGTGAAATGGAATGATATGGTGTATGTATTTACTCCTAATTAATAATAAATTAAAAAATAAATTTCACTTGAGCGCAGCCTCAAATTTAGATTGTATTGTGCATTAAGTAGACTTACTTCATGGGACAGTGGGGAAGGCAATAGCTATGATTTGGGAAGGAAGTCAATCCCTGCTTGTAGCAGAACTACAAATGTTCACTAAGAATTGAGTAGTTAGTATATGACATCTTAGTATTATTAAAGCAAGAGCATCAGAGTGGACAGAAAACAAGCATGTCTTTACAAGGAAAATATTGAGCAATTATAAGCCATTATTCCTAAGAACATATGCACAGAAAAATAGTAATAATTTAGTACTCAAAATTAAAATCCATTAAAAATTTAAAAATTAGAATAAGATAAATGATAACTTACAATGTGTGATATATATTTTTAATTATTTTCATTTTATGCATTTTAAAATTTGATTAAGGATTATTGATTATATTTTTTCTATGTTTGAAAAAACTTGTATGTCATTAAAGACTGAGTTCACTTCTGTTTTACTTTTCCTCCATTTTAAACACTCATGAATTGTTAGGTCTGAGAGGCAAGGAAACTGGAAGGGTTTTTGCTTTATTTTCCATGACGCAGATTTTATTTATGTTTGTTTGTTTTTATTTTCATTTTAAACCCTCCATTTTGATTGTGCTTTGGTTTTATTTGTTGGTGAGCCATCACAAATTCACCCAGAACCTGGGCAAAGTAAAAAAATGTTTTTATGCCATCCTCACAATTATTGATATGCTTGAGCCCATATTGTAACTACTAAACCAATCCATCTTTTTCACTTAACCTTTATTTTCCCAAGTGTAATGTATTTCTTTAGACATGGGCTACTCCTGATAATGTGAAGTATTTGAGTTGAAAAATTATCATCATAGTGTCTGGGTAATTGTATTTCACGGAGTTCTCTAGAAAAGCACAAGCAGTGAAAACTGTCATGTATATAGAAAGAGCTTTATATCAGGAAATTGACCACACAGTTGTAAATCTGTTAGTCCAAATCGTTCAAGTTTAAGGGATTAGAAATCCACTGTAAGCTTCTCCTGACTTGTACCTATTGGTGCTGATGGACAGGAAGCAAGAAGTTGAGGCTAGAAGACCACAGGCTAATGAATGAATCTGGTCAGCCAAATGAATCCAGGTTTGGCAATCTGCCGAAGACTCCTGGGATATAATAGCTGCAAAATTCTGTAAATGAATAGAATTCCAATTTGTGAAATATGAATTTAGGAAATTTCAAACTCATCTAAAGTGAAATGAAATTCATGAAGTTCAACATTCTTGGGATTAGTGACCTGCAATGGACTGGTTTGGGCCATTTTGAATCAGAAAATCAAATGGTTTACCTTGTTGGGAATAACACAATCAAGAGGAATGACATTGCATGTATTGTCAAAAAGGACTAATAAAACACTGTCTTGAAGTACAGTGCTGTCTATAATAGTATTATATATATTTATCTTCAAGGCAATCCAATTAATACTATTCAAATTTATGTGCCAACCACAAAAGCTAGTGATGAGGAAATAGAATTATACCAACAAATTTGGTTGGAATGCAATCAAGATGCATTGATAATTATTGGTGTTTGGAATGAAAAGGTTTAAAGGAAATCAGAAGGAATAGTAGTCGGAAAATATGGTCTTGGTGATAGAAAGGAAGCTGGTGATAGAATTTTGAAAGGAAAATGATTTGTTGTTAGCAAATACACTTTTTCACAACAAAAAGACTAGTATACACATAGACTTATCCAGATGGAATAAGGAGAAATAAAATTGACTACACCTCTGGGAAGAGATGATGAGGAAGCTCAGTATCAGCAGGTAAAAGCAGACCTGGGACTTACCGTGGAGCAGACCATCAATTATTAATTTATAAGTTCAGAGTGTAGCTGAAGAGAACTAAAACAAGTTCACAAGAGCTAAAATATGACTGTATTAACCTGGGTAGACTAGAGAAAAAATCCATAGAAACTCATATACGCATAAGAGAACGTTTTATATAAAGGGTATTTGTACATTAAGATAGCATCCCAACCCAGTCCAGCCCAAGCCCGTAGGTCATATATTACCCCATATGTCTGAGACCAATCTATAAAGTTATCTTCAGTGTCCTGATCCACATGTGATGATTCTGAATGCAGGACGATCACAGGCCAGTGGGCGCAAAGTCTTAGGATCCAGTGGCATGTAAGCATCTCCACACTGGCAGGAGTCTCTAGGTGGCTTATCTGGATTCAGAGGTTTGGTGACATCAGAGTAGGTCCATCTGGCTTCTCCAGCTCAGGGCACTAGTGTAGTTCCATGTGTCTTGTCAGCTGCAATGTCTCTCAGGGAGTGAGTAGAGAGAGGGATAGTGTCGCCCACCTACAAGAAGGAATACAGGATTTTCAGGAGAAGTCCATGACCACACAGAGGCCTCCTTGGCTATGATTCCATTGACAGACTAGACTCCATCCCTTCACTCATAATTCTTTCAAATTGACACCAGAATATGTAACTACCACAATGACCTTGAGTCTAGTCTACATGCATTTCAAGAATGAATTTAATGCAAAGTCATTGGACACTAATGACAGAAGACCTGTCAGCTAGGGGAAGACATCAAGACCATCATCCATGAAGAAAACAAAACGTCACAAAAAGACAGGACAAAAGGAAAATGTCAGAGTGGATGTTAAAAGAAACTGAACCTTGTTCTTCATTGTAGCTTAGCTGAAGCAAATGGAAAAAATGATGTCAAGGACTGGATAGAAAATTCCAGAGAGAAGCTCAAGTAAACAAAGTGTAATATTATAATAAAGTGTCAGAGACGTAGAATTAGAAAAAAGTAGTAGTTATAGAATTGTTTTTGAAATTGAGTGAAGGATGAAAGTGAAGGGGTGGAGTCTAACCTATCAATCAAGCCATAGACAATGAGGCCTCTGTGTGGGCATGGCATTCTCCTGGGAATTCTGGGAACTCCTGTATTCTTCCTTGGAGGCAGGAGACACTCTCTCTGCTCACTTTCTACGAGACATTGCAGCTGACAACAGACACAGAACTACACTATGCTGGTGCCCTGAGTTAGAGAAGCTACGTGGAGACTCTTACCAGTGCTGAGATGCTTACAATGTCACTGGATCCACCAGACTTACCACCCACTGGCCTGTGATCTTCTGTATACAGCATCATTGCATGTGTTGCATGAGTCTGAAGAGGACTTTATAGGTTGGTATCAGAATATGGGCTAATATTGGATTTATGGACCTGATCAATATTCAATTGCTCTTGTATATAAATCTCTTTCGTATAAACATTTGAGTCTCTATGAATTTGTTTCTCTAGTCTACCCTGTCTAGCACAACACTCTGCTTATCTTTAAATGACAAAACTAAAGAAATGATTGAAGCCTGGAGTTTCAATATTGAAAGAGTCTATGGGGAAAATACTGACTTATGTGGGAAGCATAAAAAGAAGATGGAAAGAATACAATAGAATAACTGTACCAAAAGAATGGGTCAATATTCAAATAGTTCAAGAGGTAGCTTGCATGTGATCTAGAGCCAATGGTGCTGACATAGAAATTCAAACTCTACTGGGTGAACTAGCCAAAACCAAGGATCCAGGAATTGATGGAGTACCAAAATGTTTTAAAAAGGTGAAAAAGCACTGTAAGCATTTACTTGTCTATGCCAGGATTTGGAAGACAGCTATTTGGCCAACCGATTGGAGGAGATCCATATTTCTACCCATTCCAAAGAAAGTTAACACAAAAGAATGCTCAAATTATAGAACAAAATCATTGACACCACATGTAAATAAACTTTTGCTGAAGATCATCTAACAATGTGGCATCAGTGCATTGACAAGGAGCTGCCAGAGTTTAGGCCTGATTCAGAAGACGATATAGAACAAGGGATACCACTGCTGACATAAAATGGAATTTGACTGAAATCAAAGATTACCAAAGAGATGCTTACTTCTGTTTTATTTAGTGTGCTAAGGAATTCACTAGTATAGATCATAAGAAACTATGGATAACCTCAGAAGAATTGGAATTCTAAAACACTACATTGTGCTCATTTGGAACCTGTACATGGATCAGCAGGCAATTGTTCATATCCAACAAGGGACTACTGAGTGGTTTAAAACCAGGAAAGATATATAACGAGTTGTATCCTCTTTTCATATTTATTCAATCTGTATGCTGAACAAATCATTTAAGAACTTGATTTTATGAAGAATGTGGCTTCAGAATGAAGCCTGCAATTATTTAACAACCTGCAATATGCAGATGACACAACTTTCCCTGCAGAAAGCTAGGATAATTTGAATCAATGGCTAATTCAGATCAAGGTTTCTGCATTCAGCATGGATTACAAATCAATGGAAAGAAGACCAAAATCCTCCCAACTAGACCAATAGGTAACATCATGACACATGTAAAAAAAGGTTTAAATTGGAAAGGATTTTATTTTGCTTGGACCTACAATCATTGCTCAATCAAGAAATCAAGAGATGAATAGCATTAGATAAATCTGTTGCACAAGACATCTTCAGAGTACTGAAAAGTGAGGCTATTGCTCTGAGAATTAAGTTTCACCTGACCCAAGCCATGGTATTTTCAACTGCCTCATATACATGTGAAAGACAATGGAAAAGGAAGACTGAATAAGAATTCATGAATTTGAATTGTAATGCTAGAGAAAAATATTGAAAGTACCATGGACTGCTTTAATTTAAAACTGATCTGATTTGGAAAAAATGTATGGTCAGAATGCTCCTTTGAGGCAAGCACAGTGAGACTTACGCTTACATCTTTCAGACATATCAAGAGAGGGCAGTTCCTAGACAAGGCCATCTGGCTTGGTAAAGCAGATGGGGAGAGAGCAGAAGAACCTCAAAGAGATGAGTTGACACAGTGGCTGCATAATGGGCTCAATTATGAGAACAATTGTGAGGATGGCACCTAACAGCATCAGCAATGTAATAGGAGGTCAATGAATAAGATGCAGCAGAAGTGAGTGAGCTGCAGCACAGTGTCAATCGATATTAAGAGTAGTCCACACTTCACATGCAACCTTCCTCAATACTACTAAAACGGTTACCAGATTAAGGAGGTGGGATGCGAACCTGTTCTTCCCAAACTTCTTGATTGTTTTACCGAGGATTTCATCATGGAGTTGATTATCCTGTGTTAGATAACATGGGAGATGCCTGGATCACCCAAGTTTACATATAACCCAAATATTACAGGAATACTTTGGCTGTATGTCCTCCAAGACAGATTTATTTGTTCTACTTACAATCTATGGTTTATTATTATTCTTTGTCATCACCATAATTCAAATTCATAAATGCATAAATCCTTCTTGGGTCTTCTTTATTCACTGCTTCATTTTCTAATACATAGGGGGCAATTGAAAATGCCATGGTAAGGATTAGAGATAGCTTAGTTCTTAAAACAATATTTTAGCTTTCTAATATGTTAAAGAACACTTTGCAGCACATTTGGCTACTGAAATACTTCATTTGGTTTCCTGATTGCTGCTTCCATTGATTTTGATTGTGAATTCAATTGAATGAAATTCCTGACAACTAAAAGACTTTCTCTAGTTTTCATAATATTGTTTAGTAGTCAATTTGTGATAATGTTTGTTTTTTATGTTCAGAGGTAATTTGTATTCTTTTCATTAAATGTTTCAAGCCCTCTTCACTGTCAGCAAACAAGATGTGTCATCTATGTATCTCAGGTTGTTAACTAACCTTCCTATAATCTGAAGTGTTCTTCATAAAATCCATATTCTTTCATTAGTTACTCAACATGCCGATTTCATAGATATAATGAAAGGAAACACCTAACACGATCGTCTCCGATTTAAAATGTCCAGCTCCCCTTTGTTCTGCTTCATATACAGCCTATTGGCCTATGCACTGGTTCTGCATGAGCACAATTAAGTGTGCTGTACTTTCCTATTCCCCCAATGTTGATCATAATTTGTCATTATCCACACAGCGAAATGCTTTTGCATAGTCAATAAAATACAGGAAAACATCTTTCTAGTATTATATGTTTTCAGCTAAGTTCCATCATATTTCAAGAATGATCTAATTGAAATTTTCAGTTTAACTCTATTCATCATTTTTCTTACCTTTGAGATGTACTAGTTTCAAGAGTAAATTTCTTGTTGAAATCTGCTTTACCCTTTTCTTTCTTATGTTTTTAATGATCCTGTTTTGTGCTTTTTTCCCCCATGTATGGTTTTCTTGATGCAATTTCCTGACTGTTTGAATTTTGGTGATTATTCATATTCAAATAGTGAATTACAGAGCTCTGCTGGTGTAATGGGTTTTGCATCTAGCTGCTAGCCACAAGGTCAGCAGTTTGAACCCACTAACAGCTCTGAGTGAGAAAGATGAGGCTGTCTACTCCTGTAAAGAACAAAAGAATTGTAAACAAAGGGGCGATTCTTGTCTGTCCTAGGGGACTTTGATGGCCGTGAGTTGGTGTCAACTATAACTGGATCTCTGGTGACACTACTACAGCAGCGTAAGGTGACTGACTAACCACAAGGTCAGTATTCTAAATCCACCAGCCAGTCTGTGGGGGGAAAGTTGGTACTATCTAATAAAGATTTTCATCCTAGGAAACCAAATATGGGATCACTGTGCATTGAAATTAACCTGATGACAGTGGATTTTGGTGTCTCTGCTATTCTTGAGAGATTTCAAAAATCAGAAGAATAGACTATTGGTCATATATTTTCTCTTGTGGACTCATTTTCATTTTCGGAAACTTCAGAATGAACTTGCAAATGAGCAATTGCTAGTCTGTTTTGCAGTTGACCCTGGCCTTGTTCTGATTGATACTATTGAGCTTTTTTCCTATTGTCTCTTCCTTCAGATGCAATATATTTGATTCCTGTGTCTTGCCTCAAGAAAGATACATGTGTATCTTACATGTGTAGATGCCATTTGTGTTTTTCACAAAAGATGTTTGAAATGAATATTTTGGTCATGCAAAATATTAGCATGTGATTGCTAGCTCTGTTCCTCTCATAAAAACCTAATTACCCTGTTTCCAATCATTCTTTATTTCCAACTTTCACATTCCACAAACACCTATTTTCTTCAGCTTGGAACTCATAGGGTCCCATTGACTCATTCTGACTTAGGTTGAGTTATTGATCTAGTTGCTATCCCACTGGTGAGAATGTTTCCTGGGAAAATGAACCCAGGTCTTGTAAGACAGCTCCCTCAGCTGGTGCCCCAGAAACGTTCTGAGGGCTGTATCAGCATGCACAGTGGGGAATCTTTTCAAATGTTAATGGAGGTGATAAGGTTTTAATAATATTAGCAAGGAAAATGAAGTATTCTTTGTGGATGGGAGCGGTGGTACTGGGCTTGGGTCCAGGCAGTATTAACTCGGCTATAAGAAATAAGGCTTTCTCTCAGGACGCCTGTGGAAACTTTCTGGGTTTCTATGTGGTGTCTGAGCTATAACTTTGAAACTGAGTTCATCTCTTTCCTTGACCATTTTGTACATTATAAGTAGTACCACCAAACAACTTCACTATACTTCTCATGCTTGCAAAATTGGCAGGAAATATCAAATACACAATAACTCAGAGCCTCAATTGTCACCACCCACTTCATCTACAGGTGGCGAGATTTTTTGTGTGTTAATATTGTCACCTCACAGAATTAATTTGGATTGGTCTCTTTGATAATAGTGGTAGATATTTCAGTATTAGTGGAGGCTGTGGTTATCAATATTAATGGGTGTAGTACTGCCAGTCCAAAGACCTCGAGGTCTATGAGCCATTTGAAAGATCCAGGTTCAGTAAATATCAAGGACATTTTTTTTAAATCATACAATCCATTAATGTAAGCCACATTCCCAAAGAAGCTGATTTTTAATCACATCTGGGCAGAGCCCTGAATAAGGGGGTTGGATTCCACCCCAATCTTCATACAACTTATTGGCTGCTCAGAGAAGGTCCCACTAATGATTTGATTACATTATATTAGGTCAGATCATGGGGGATTACTAAGTTTTTTACAGCCAAATCACTGACAATCCTCACACACTAAATTGAAACAAAACCTAATTATCACCGCCTGCAATGATCCACAATTCTTGGTTACAGGCTTGATCTTCCTTTGAGGGATGTGGTTGCAAACTTGCGGCTTTGCTTAGATGCCTCGGCATTGGTTCTGACGCAGAGTGGACCCTGTGCACAACACAATGAGACATTTCCCTGCCGTGCTCTGTGTTCACTACTGTTCCCATGCTTGAATGGTGGCAAGCCATCTCTCTGAGGGCCTTCTCTTTCTCTCTGCATTCCACTTTACCGACCTTGATCTCCTTCTCCCTGGACTGCTCTCTCCTGACAACATGCCCAAAGTATGTAAGATGAAGTCGCACCTTCCTTGCCTCTAAGGAGCACTCTGGCCATGCATCTTCCCGAACAGATTGATTTGTGTTTTAAACAGCCCATGGTACTTTTAATATTCTTCTCCAGCACCACAATTTGAATCTGCTTCCTTCTTTTTTATTCAATGTCTAACCTTTATATGCACATGGGGCAATTACAAATATGATGGCTTGTGTCAGGTGCACTTTAGGCCTCAGAACAATACTTTTGCTTTTAATTACTTTAAAAAGGTCTTGAGTAGCACATTTACCTAATGCAACTCCTCTTTGGATCTCTTGATGGATGCTTCCATGAGCATTGAATATATCCTAGTCGGTGTGTGAATATTTCCTCATCATTGACAACAGTGTACTTCACAGTGCACATTGAAATAGTCTTTTTAAATATGATGCCATTCTCCTTAAATTCTCATTCCCAGCATAGAGGACCATATGGTTGTTTATTTCAATATTATCAATAATATCCAATTTCTACCTAGGATATTGGCCTTTTAAGTTTCGGTGACACATTGTGTGACTAACTGCAAGGTAAGCAGTTTGAAACTACAGGTTTCTGTGAAGGAGAAATATGGGGCTTTCTACTCCCATCAATAGTGACAGTATTAGAAACTCACAGAGGCAATTCTACCCTGTCTGTCATACAGTGTGTAAATGAGCTTTAATTAACTCAAAGGCAGTGAGTTTGATAGGGTTTTTGGTTCAACTTTCCAAGATTCATACCTTTCACATTTTACCATCTGATTATTAATTGGAATTTGACTGTTTTGACTCTGGCCACATCAGAAAAAAAGGAAGGTCCTAAAATCTTGATTTATGTCATTAAGGTCACCAATACATGAGGAAGTGGCTCTTCTCTTTTTATGTTTGAATTACCTCCGAATCTGAGAGATACACCTTCTTTTGCTGACTTAATCAATGTTCTGTTCCTATTCATGAAGTTTTGAGGCCAACTACTTATTTATTTATTTATTTTCAAAAGTAGATTGACAGGCTTTCCTATCGTAGTGTTGAAACTCCACTAAAACCACGCTCAATGAAAAACCCTACTGCTATTTGAAACACCTGTGGAATATCTTCCAGAATCACAAGAAGATGAGCCACCACAGGATAAAAACATGATAGATACTTAGGATTTTATGATTTAAGATATTTGGACTATTTCAAATATAATTAATTTTTCATAATGTAAAATCTTATTAAGAAACACATCTGATGAATTAAATAGACATATTTAATATTTGAGAATTATTATCTGTCTGCCTTAAGTCACATCATGGAACAGGAAGGTAAAAGTTTTTTAAAATTCTAAAAGTAAGTGAATGATAGACATTCTAACTCAACAGCTAGAATTTTTAATGAATAACAGAAAATAGTACATCAACAAGTTCTTACATATTATGCAATTGCTGTCTGAAAGTTAATTCATTATTTTGGCAATCTCTAAGCTTTCTTTTTTCAATCATTTTATTAGGGGCTTGTACAACTAAGCTTTCATGAACATTTTTAAAATGCAAATAGCAGTTATTTCAATAGTTAACATTCAAATTATGCCTAAATGTCAGCTCTTTTCATTCACATTTTGGAACCTAGAAGGAGAAGAGATGAAGAAGAAAGTAACTTAAATGCAAATAAGAAAGGCCCTTGCTTTAAAATAGAATTTAAGGTCACATGACGACATTATGGGAACAGGCAGAGGGACTGAGATAGAACTCAGCGAGGTAGCCTGGCTGAACTTTGAGTTTAATGTGAATGTGGGGCATTATCAGCCAGTGGTTGAATCAAAATGCTATTTAAAAATCCTCTCAAAATTGGTGACCTGTTAAGACAAATATTTATTATTACACTCAAAGTTCTCAGGGTCTGAAGACATATAAGTAATCTCACCTGACCTTATATTGGCATCTTTCCCTTGAGCAGTATTTAAATTCAACATGGACCCAAGTTATAGCTTGCATCCAGGTTTATATCATGTGTCTTTAATGTCTTGGGTCAGGAGTTACCTGAGACTAGTTCATTCTCTCCTGGGAACACAGGAGTGTACGAACTGGACCAAGCAATTCAAGTACATCTGAGGTTTCTGAATTTTCCGCGTGTGCCCATATTCCATCGGACAAAGTAAATTTTTGTCTATCCCCAAATTAGAGAGTTGAAAGTACACTTTATTCCAAGAAGAGAAGGTGTTGAAAGCATTTACAATATGAGAGCTTTTGGCAAAAGACACACAACGCACTACAGATTGAAAAGCAAATTCACGGGGGAAATACACTTGTATAGCATATCTTTAAATAGCTCTTTGTTGCCTGAGATGGAAATTACAGGGAAAGTGGGCAAATTGGTTCACTGAACATTTGAATTGATCTTATTTTCAACACAAAGCCATCACGCTAAATAAGCATAGAGACTCTTTGAAGGGACTGTCGCCCTATATAAATGCCTTGGAGAAAGTGGGTACGGTTACAGCATTATAAGTAGATGTAGAGTATCCAGTAGATTATTATTTTATTGTTTTGTTTTTCATTTTGCACTCACTTTTATTTTTCATATTTTTATGTTAGTAGGAAATAAAATGTGTAAGTGTCCATTAAGTAAAGCATAGTATCCATATGTAGGGATTAATGTAATATATATATTGTAATAATATTGTTTATTTGTATTAAACAAATAAAATGTAGACAGCAATCTTAACTCATATTACAATTTAATACTCAGTCTATTTTTATTATAATCTATCTTAGTTTAAGTTGATACTTACTGTGTATCCAATGCTGTGCCTACCTTTATGTATATAAACTTGAATAGGAAAATATACCAGAAATTAGAAGTTAGTGTTGTTTGGCTTATACGTCTTAAAAAGCCTTTTGTTTTCCTGCTATGAGCAAAATTTGTCACACCAAAAAAGTTATATTGAAGTCCTAACTCCCAGTACTTCTGAAAGTGTCCTTTTTTTTTGTTTTGGAAACAGGATCTTTGTAAATGTTAAAATGAGTTTAATCCAATATTAGTGGTGTCCACATAAAAATAGAAGACACCCTTGGAAAGGCAGAAACACACAGGGCATGAATATATAAAGATGGAGGGTGTGTTAAGCAAGAGAAACAAAAATAGGTCACTTATGATTTTATAGAGAGATAGATGACAGATAGATTTATGTAGTGAGAAGGAATACAAGAGCTAATTAGACCACATAGCAGTACAGAGGACTCAGTTCAACTTACTTTTGTGGAACAGTTAATATACTGAAGCTTCTTCAACTCACATTGACTGCTGATCCAAGATCAAGGAAGCAGGCAGCAGAATCTGCCATCAGCAAGACAAGAAGGGTTGGCACTCAAGCAGCAGATGGAAGGGTGGGAAAGCAAGAACCAATAACTCAGAAGCAGAGTGAAGCAGGCCCTGATGGAATCTCAAGCTCTAGTGATGTACAGCAAAGTCTCAGCAACCACAGGTTGGCTTGGCCCACAGGTAGTGCAGCACATAGCTTAAACAAAGGACTAGTTCAAGCAGCAGCACACTGGTTTGATCACCAGGGTAAAAGAGAGAAGGAGACTAGCATTAGAAAGCATTTGTCTCAGTGGTTCTTGAATCAAGCTGATCAAACTCTGCCCACATGTACCTGCATAAGCCTAGTTGACACAATAAATCTAACTATCACAGATGGAGAATTTGTGGTGATTTTTCTATTAACCAAAAACCAGAAAAATTTCCAGGAACTACCAGGAAAAAAGGAGCGATAAGGAGGGATCTTCCTTTGAAGCCTTCAGAGAGAACATGCCCTGGAGAAATGGATTCAAGATTCTGGCACAGAGAACTATGAGAAAATAGATTGATTTTGTTTTGGAACATTGACCATTTTTAGGTATTTTTTTAAGGCAACCCTAGGAAGTGAATAGGCTGTGATTTTTTTTCTTTTATTTAGGAAAGAAGATTGAGAGGCAAATGACTTACAAAGGAAATAGTAAGTTTTATCTTTAAATCTGCCTCAAATAACAGATATGAAGCAAATACGTCATCAGACACAATAAATGGTTGTTTTTATTTTGTATGAGTGGGAATTTTGTTTTTTCCATATTCACTTTATTAAGATTTCTGTGACGGTCATGCAGAAGTGGACATATCAAGCTAATTAAAACTACAAAAATATCCTATAGAGTTTATATCTAACTAGGGCCTCTTTTGTCACTTGGCATTAGAATAACAAAATATTTTGTGTGATTTTTAATTTGTAAAATTATTTTCACAAGGTAAACAAAATCATCTCCTCCAGTATGGCATTGTTCTAATGTACTCTGCATGCTAGTTCATTAATAATTTCCTACTTGTAAAATTAACCTAAGCAAAATGAGACTATTTGGTTCAAAGTAATGCACAGTCTTGGAAAATTACATATGATCCTTAATGAACCATCGTGGACTAGATGGCAGTCGACTTTTAGTTTAAGGATGGAAGAGGATGTGGAATAAGTGATATCATTGTTGATTATCACAAGGATCTTGACTTAGAGCAGGGAATACCAGAACGATGTTTATCTAAACTTTTATTGGCTTATTCAAATGCATAGTGAATCATCACAAACATAAATAACATTGCTAAGAATGGTAATTCAATAATACTTCATTTTTATCATGCAGAACTTGTATATAGACCAAGAAGCAGTCAATGAATTAAAAGAGCAAGAATATACATAGTTTAAAATCATAAAAGGTGTGTACCATGCATATCTTCTTGGAGTACACTTATTTAATATGTATTATGGGCAATTCATTAGAGAAATTTGATTAGTTGAAGAAAACTTATCATCAGGATTTTATGATGTTTCAATAGCAACCTGTGTTATGCCGATGACAGAACCTTACCTGATGAAATACCATAGGATTTGAGAAATAATAGGATTAGAAGAACTTACTGATGCATATGGAAAACTATAGCTTTCAATATAAATCCCACCAAGGTTTTAAAAATACTCCCTATAGCCAGACTACTAAGCAACATCATGATATTCAGAGACAAAGTTTTAAGGTTGTCAAAGCTTACATTTTACTTAAATTCACAATCAGCACCCATGGATGCAGTAGCCAAAAATAAAAGGATTATACTGATTACATAAGATAAACATGCTGAGAAAGATCGTCTTACAATTAGAAAAATTAAACATATCACTTTGCTGACTAAGGTGAACCAAAATCAATCGATAGTATACTAATTGCTTCATATGCATGGGGAAGTTGGTCAATGAGTGATGAAGAATGCAGAATCAGTGTCTTGTAACTTTAGCATTAGCAAATAATAATGGATACATTGTGGCATACCAGAAAGATGAATAAATGTCTTGGGATAAATGCAATCAGAACGAGCATCAGAAGTGAACAGTGTGACTTTATCTCACTTGCTTCACTTGCTTTAGACATATTGTCAAGAGAGATCAATCCTTGGAGAAAGGCATCATGTTTGGTACAGTAGAGGGTCAGCAATGATGAGGAAGGTTTTCAGGAAGATGACTGACAGTGCTTGCAACAGTGGGAAAATGATGAGGATGACTTTGGACCAGGCAGTGTTTTGGGTTGCTGTGAGTTGCGTCATTATGAGTCAGAAATTATTTGATGATACCTAAACACAGCTGGGTGACATTTAAAGATGATAGATTGCTTGTCTCAATGCTGACAAATGATTTTCAAAATGGGAGTGATGAAATGCCCTGCAATGAGGTGACCGTATTAATACATTTTGTCTGCAGAAATTATTTGCCAGTAAGAAGCAATAATATAATCAAGCCAAAAAATAATAGTCTACTAGAGCCTGGTAGAGAGAGGTGACAGCTCATACTCCATATAATATTACATGTATTTTAATGAAAGAAATGTTTGTGGTTTAGAAAGAAATGAATGATGTAAGAAAGTAAGTAGAAGAAAAAGCAGGAATTGGAAAAGAGCTTAAGCCTCAAAAAAAAAGTCAATTGATATTCATAGACTTTTAAGTATGAGACATTTGATGAACAAATCAAAGAGGGACATTGGTGACAGAATGCATTATGATCTGAGAGGTATCAATTGCCCACTCTTCAAGGAGAAGATTCATGTGATAGAAATGTGCCACGACCCAAAGTAAAACATAACTCTAGGACTTGGAGAAGCAGAGAAGGGTGAGAGTTCTGCCTTTTAACCCATTGTTTAGTTCTCATTGCTATGCGTCAATCTTCTTTTCTCAATATCCTTGTCTGTCAAATAGGTGTAAATGTAGAAAATATGGGAAACTAGCAGAGAAATTATGTCTTGGGGACCTAGACTATAGATCTTCCATGCTTGACTACTGTGAAAAGTTAATGAGTCCACCAAAAGAACCAAGACTCTCTCTAATGTGCCCAGGACCATAACTGCTAGGAAGCTCTTGCCTAGTTCTGAGACTCAACAAAAGTGAGGAAGCGATTATACGTGGGCTCCTTTTGCATTCAGAATCTGTGCAGAGAGATTTTCTATATGACATTTGTGGATATTAGAAAGTTGCTGTACATTTTTCTCTTGGTTGCTTGATGATACAAAATCTAGCCCTACTCTGCAACCTGTCAAATGAAATGGCACCAGGCAAAGTTAAAACAGACAAACATAACTTTCCTCAAAAAGATAACTATAGGAAGAGGATTAAGAGGATTAAGATAATGGGTGGGGGAAGCAGAGCCACACTAAAGTATGAGAAGGGGCACAACTGCAATATGGTGAGAGCGATCATCAATCATTTGAGCATCTTGTCTCACACTGAACCTGAGATCAAGAAGATTTTTCATGATTCATTTGAGAGAGGAAAACTACCGAAGTACTGAATGATGTTGGTGGTGTATCCAAGCGTGGGTGGGTGGGTAGGAGAGGGGAGCTTGGAGTGGTGATGTTGTTGTTTGGGGAAAGGGATATGTCAATCACATGGTGTTACTGTTAAAATTTAATGGGTTTAAACTATATCAGGTGTAAATTTAAAGTTTAACAGGTTAGCTTTTACAGTCAGCTAAAACATGCTTTATTTGAATTTAATACGGACTAGAGTGAGAGGGAGAGGGAGGGATATTTGAAGGTCTTCAGTCAGGCTGCTTTCAGGAACACAGAAAGGTGGGGAGAATTTTATTCTATTTCAGTTTTTATACATAACGCTTCCAGTATCACAGGACTCCATTGATGCTTTAGAGTGATGCCATGTGTGATGAGAGGAGCCTGGTTATGTGGGTTAACTGCTGGTGGTTGCTGTGTGTCGGTGAAAATTCCACGGCACTGGGTTTGGTTTGGGTTGTATTGCTGCTGCTGCTGCTGCTTGGGCTGTTCCTTAATCATTGTGCTGCTAGCCACCAGGTCTGAGGTTCAAACCCATCAGCTGTTTAACGGGAGGAAAATGAGGTTATCTGTTCCTGTAAAGATTTGATTTGGAGTTGACTCAAAAGCAGTGGCTCCTATTAACAACAATTGCTAATGTTGGTGTAGAAGGGTTTTTCTGTATTGTACAACATGATCAAGTTTGCAGTGTCCATTGTATGTTGCAAGTGCCTGGATGGAATGACTTACTCCATTAGGAATATTAGAGGGACTTGATTAATGTTTTACCTGAAATCCACCTTGTAGAGTTCTCAATAGCTGGATAAGGTCATAACTCTCCATCTTTCTTAGGTACTTTTTAAAAATACATGTATAAATGTAATTCTATAACTCACCATGTCTCAGTTATAAACCCGAGGGAGGAAAAGTACACACAGATACACAGACACACATGTGAAAGATGATTGAAAATTATAGCTCATTTTCCTACTTTTATATTGAGCAGCCGTGTTAGAGCAAATCACTCCATATGACTTGATCTAACTACAACATGCATCTTGTGATAAAGCTTTCTGTATTTAAATTTTATTCTTTACAAGATCAATAGCCATTAGAGCCAAGCTTCCACTAAATGTTCAATAACTGCTAGTTAGTGATGTTGATGATGAAAAATACACTTTTAAATTTGCTAACTTAAGAGACTATTTATTATTATGCCATATAACTGCCTAAGTCTATTCTTGCAGACATAATGGATGTGATGGGTCATGAGACTATTTTATGTTCTCAGCTTCACCCTAACTCAAATAATTGTTTTTAAAAAGCCACACCTTAAACTAGCTATAATACATAATCATTATTCTTCACTCCCCTGACAGACTAAAGCAGCTTTCAAGTTACAAAACTAATTCAATTCTAGGTAGTAAATGCCTTTCCTTAAAACTTAAAAACCTCTTTATTTATATCAAGGATATTCTTTGTTTTTAATATCACTGTTGCTGCAGCCCTGTGCAAATTTGGGTTGGTTCATTTTCGTAAACTCAGTATATTTTCCAAATTTTCTATTATTCACAAGAGGGTTTGAATTGTTATTCTCCCTATGCCAACTGGGGGATTTCCTGTTTTCTCCGGGGTCACTAATGTATAAGAGAGGGGCCGCTCTAGGCCAGGGAGCTGCAGAGGAGGGTGCCCACACTTTGTGTGAAAGCTTAGTAACAAGCAAAATAAGCAAAAAAATACCAAAAAATCATGCTTTAAATCTCATCTTCAGGGGAATTTTATTCCTTAAGGAGGTGTTTTTAAGTACAGTTTCGTTTGGGTTGTTCTCATATCCTCACTCTACTTTCTAAATAAAACTTAATTTCTCAATCATTACATTTTTGTATTTGTAATGATTTCTCAATCATTATGTTTTTTGAGATTGGTGGTGACTGCTTGCTTTTTACCAGGTGTGTTAGGCTGGGTTGACTAGAGAGACCAATCCAAGGACACCCATATATGTAGAAGAAAGAGCTTTATATCAAGAAATAATTACATATCAAGAAAACATCCCAGCCTAGTCCAACTCAAATCCGTAAATCTGATACCAGTTCATAAGTCCCTCTTCAGACTCACATAGCCACGAGCAATAATGCAGACTGCGGAGGATAACAGGCTGGTAAGTTCAGAGTCTTGTGGATCCAAAGTCAGAGGAAACCTGTCAGTGCTCCAGCAGATCTTATGATGGCCACCAGATTCCCTGAACGCTGTGGCAGAGAGAGAAGTAGCTTCCGAGGGTCCTCCTTGTTAAGAGGCCCCACCTTCAAGGCGATAGCAGCAGGTGTGACCTGATTGACAGGTTTGACTCCACCGCTACTGAGGAGTGTCTTGTTGACATGAAATCATCTAACTACCACACCAGGTCTTCATTTTAATAACCATATATGAGGGTATCAGGCATCTCAGTGTCCTTCATAGAGTGAATTTCGGTTACTGACAAGAAAAGGCACCTTGTCTTTTCAACATAGCTGCCCCCTTTAAGAATTTGTGCAGTTGGCTAGTGTCCACAAGTTGATTTTGACTCCTATGAACACGCATTAACATGTACAGAGAGCCGTGCCAAAGATCACGAAAGCATAACACATCCTTCTGTGTTTGTGAAAATATTGTTAGGTGAGAGGACACAAATGACCAAGGATCTAACACACACCACATGATGTGTGACCCGTAAGGTGCTATTCAGTTGACAGTCTACTGTGGATGTCAGGCACCATCCAGTTGGTTCCCAATCATAGTGTCCCTATGCAAAACAAAATGGAATGCTGCAAGCCCCGTGCCATTCTTCAACTGTTCCTATGCTGTTGAAGCCATTGTGTCAATCCATCCCATTGAGGACCTTCCTCGTTTTTATTTCCTCATCAATTTTGCCAATCAAAATGTCCTCCTCCAGGGACTGCTCTCTCCTGACAATATACCCACAGTCTGTAAGACAAAGTTTTGTCATCCTTCCCTCTAAAGAAGGATATACTTCTTCCAAGATATATCTGTTTGTCCTTTTAGTAGTCCATGGTAAGAAAAATACTACTAGAAAAGAAAACATGTAGTCATATTATTTCTAAATTGCTCTGGAAAGAAACTGTAGACTCAAGGAGTACAGGCATTAAATTTAACAATCCCCTCAAAAATGAATACTTAAATTTTTCTTGCCTGGGTGTAATTCTTTTACGATGTCTTCTTTGAAATGAAACAGTGTTTTAACACATCCCCCTCTTTCACTTCAGCCTTAATGAGCTCTGATGAGAGAACTCTCCTTTAACTTGCGATTGGATTCGATGCCTCGGTGTCCACCAAACCAAAACCAAAATCACTGTCCTCAAGTCAATGATGACTCCCGTGTCCACATCTCCCCTTCAGTTTCACTTTTATTTTATGTAGAACAACACATTGAAGAAACAAATAAAAATTCCTTCCTCTCTTTTATTGAAAGTGGATTTCTCTGGTAATTACGCAGGTGATGAAGCCCTTTGAAACTATTTTACAACTGACCGAATCCCTCAAAATGAGTCCAGTGAACCTGTATAGCCTTTACAGTTTGTCGTATTGCTCTGTAACTATCACTGTACTAACCTGTATTCCCAATTCTGTCCTCTTCTGAAAGCTGTCTGAAACCTACCAACCAAACAAACCTCATTACTAGCCAGTCACTTCTGACTCTGTGGGTTTCTGAGATTCTAATTCTCTCAAAGAGTAGAAAGCCTCCTTGCTCTGCTGCAGAGTAGATGGTGGGTTGGAACTGCTGACCTTGTGGTTAGCAGCTCAATGCACAACCCACTACACTTCCAGTACCCCTTATTATGCACTGTGTGAGTCATGGGATCTGTCCTTGTTGTGATCAGATAAGTCAAGCGTATAATAAAATAAAATCTTCAATTAAGACAGGAATTGAATTCTGTGGGATCCAGCCCCACATCCGGATGGGTATTAAAGGATGGTTGTGCCATGGGAGGGAAGACATTATGAGACAGACAAATGCTTGAGGATGCTCACGCCCACCATGGCATCAGGAGCCAGGTCTGAGCAGAAAGAGAGAAAGTGTATTAGTTTTAAGATAATTTTATTAGGGGCTCTTACAGCTATTATAACAATTCATATACTCATTGTATCAAGTATGTTTTTACAGATGTTGCCATCATTGTTTTCTACACATTTACTTCCTCTTTTTAAAAAATAATTTTATTGGGGGCTCATACAATTCTTATCACAATCCATACATCCATCCATTGTGTCAAGAACACATGTACATTTGTTGCCATCACCATTCTCAAAGCATTTGCCTTCTACTTGAGTCCTTAATATCTGCTGCTCATTTTTCCCCTCACTCCCAACACCCCTCTACCTCATGAACCCTTCATCATTCATAAATTATTATTATTTTATCATATATTACACTGTCTGACATCTCCCCCCGCCTACTTCTCTGCTGTCCCTCCCCCAGGGAGGAGGCTATACGTAGATTCTTGTAATCAGTTCCCCCTTTCTACCCTACATTCTCTCCACCCTCCAGGAATCGCCACTCTCACCACTGGTCCTGGATGAGTCATCTGTCCTGGATTCCCTGTGTTTCTAGTTGCTATCTGTACCAATGTACATCCTCTGGTCTAGACAGATTTGTAAGGTAGAATTGGTATCATGGTAGTAGTGGGGAGGAAGTATTTAAGAACTAAAGGAAGTTATATGTTTCATCGTTGCTACCCTGCACCCTGCCTGGTTCATCTCCTCCTCAAAACCCTTCAGTAAGGGGTGTCTGGTTGGCTACCATTGGGCTTTGAGTCTCCACTCTGCACTTACCCACATTTTCAATGATATGATTTTTTGTTCCTGGATGCTTGATACCTGATCCCTTCAACAGCTCATGGTCACACAGGCTGGTGTGTTTCTTCCATGTGGGCTTTGTTGCTCTGAGCTAGATGTCCATTTGTTTATCTTCGAGCCTTTAAGACCCCAGATGCTATATCTTTTGATAGCTAGGCATCATCAGCTTTCTTCACCACATTTGCTTAGGCACCTTGTTATCAGCTCCTCTTTTATCTCCCCCCTCCTCCAACCTCCATGACGCCTTGATAAATCATAAATCATTTTTATTTTCATATCCTTCACCAATGCCTTTATTTTGTTCATCCCCTTGGAAGGTGTATGGTTATGTACTGATCATTGCCATTGTTTTCCCCCTTCCTCCCCTCCTCCCTCCACCATCCCCCTACCCTCCTGGTATTGCTACTCCCATTTCTGTTCCTGAGGGGTTTACAAGACCTGGATTCCGTGTGACCTGAGCTCTTATTAGTACCAGTGTACATGCTTTAGTCTAGTATGAAGTGAAAGGCAGGACTGGGGTCATGATAGAAGGGGGTGAGGAAGCCTTGAGGAACCAGAGGAATATTATGTGTTTCATTGGTGCTATACTGCGCCCAGTTGACTCATCCCTTCCTAGTGACCCTTCTGTGAGGGGATGTCCTTATTCTCAACAATATGTTTTTTTGTTTTTTTTTGTATGCTTGTTTTGGGTTTTCTGATGTCTTTTACCTGATCCCGTTGACACTCTATGATCACACAGGCTAGTGTGCTTCTTCCACTTGAGCTTACTGCTTCTCTGCTTGATGGCCGCCCATTGTTTAACTTTAAGCCTTTAAGACCCCAAGACACTGTATCTTTTGATAGCTGGGCACCATCACCTTTCTTCACCGCATTTGCTAATGCACCCATTTTGTCTTCAGCAATCATGCAGGGAGGAGGAACACCATGGTATGCTAGGTTGTTTGAACAAAGTGCTCTTTTGTTGAAGGAGGGCTTGAGCAGAAGCCCAAAATTCACCCACTACCTCAATGTATTGTCATATGAATATATTTACATAGGCCAATACCTATATTTTATGAATTAAGAAATTTACATATGTACCCACCTATCTTTATACCTCTATCCTTAGCATTGGTTCCTAGATGTTTTCTCTGTTTCCTTTTACCTTCCTCCTGCCCCACCTTCATGCTTGCCCTTCCTTCACTTCTTAGTAATTCCTCTCAGCTAGATTGCTATTGTTCCAAGACTCCCTGGATCTCTACTTCCTTCTCATTGTGACTTTTCTTTGCTGCTACAGCTGATCTGTTGTGTTCCCTTCTTGGTTCACTTCACGGTGGGTTGTGTTCAAACCAGACTTACTCACCACTGTGTCCCCAGTATTGTCTCTGTCGCAGTAGGCTCCAGCAAGGGAACATCATGTCTCAGGCTGTTGTCAGCCATACAGTCCCTTCTTTGCATTAGGACCTCTGTGCAGGGACTTCATCCTCAGGGCTTGGTGTGCCAATATGAGATCTAGCCCTCACTCTCTCTTTGTCCTTCTTGGTTTGCTTCCATATAGGCATCCAGGCTGGTGCCTCTCCCGACCTGTAGGTTTAGTACTATCCTCTGTTGCCAATACTTTTAGGGAAGGGGTCAGTTTGGCTCAGATAAAAATTGTATTCTTAAAGTCAATGTATATAGTCTTTAGGCATGAGGGCAAGTAACAGCATATATAATAAAGTGGGAAGTACCTTACCCCTACAGGTCCCTGAGTCTATTGGTGGAAACACCTAACACCAGTGCTGGGGGAAGGTAAGGGAGAGTGACTATCCCCTAGTAGGGAGGGCAAAAGCAACACTTCTGCTCCTATAGATAAAACTGCTGGTCAGATAGCAATCAGCAATTTTCCTATAAAAGGAAACTTTAAGGTAGTACTATTATGGGGATATATTATGGGAATTAATCTATTTATTCACAAGTGTGAAGACCTCCCTCCACCCAGAACCCTGGACCCCCAGGCTTCTTAAATAAGAGAAGAGAGATTTGTTTGCATACACAATTTTCCCAGTCCTCAATTCACACAGAATCCAGCTCTTCAAATGCAGAGTTTGAACTACCATAAGAGTGTTATTTTTGTTCTCTACCTCTGTGTATCTTGAAAATAGGAAGGGACCAAATGTATCAATCTAATAAGCAGGTGCTTTAACTAGGTACGACGAGGCCTGGTGGCTTCTTTGACTACTAACTGCCATGTTAGCTGCCAGGTTAGTAATTTAAATCCAGCAGATTCTCTGAGGTAAAAATAAGTATTTTCCAGCAAAGATGTACATCCTGAGAATTAAATGAGTATACGTATTTTTAAGTAAGTGGGGCCTGGGAGATGGCTCCCTGAATAAGGGGAATGGACCAATGTTTTTCAGGGCCTCCTCCCTAATTATCAGAGGGATACTCATTTACTCGGGATCAGGACAATGGTTAGACATGGAAAATTTGCATGGGCTCTTTCTTTTATCATTTCTTTCTCACTTGGTGCCTATCTATACAAGATAGGTAGGATAAACAATCCCAAGGAGATGCCAGCTGGATGGAATGCTCTGGGTAGGAAGTGGGAGCATGGGAGAGAAGACGGGTGGTGGGGGGGTAACAATGAGCCAATCGCAACAGGGACAGGGAATAGCAAGAGACATGAGAGTGATGGTGAGGTGTGGGTAGCGTTCCTGGTTGTGTTTGAGCAATAGAAATGTATCTGAGAGGAATCACTGAGAGGTGAATAATGGATAAACATGACAGTGGGGAAAGAGGAAAGAAAAGGAAGTTAAGGAATGAACAAGCAATCATAGGTATAAATATAGATATGTCTATATGTAGATATATAAATATAGGCAGATTTGTATATATATATAAATACAACAAGGAAGCAGATGGACTTTGGGCCTCTCCCTTAATCTTACCTCTCTACAAGAATAGTCTGTTCTAATAATATGGCATTGTATGATACTTACCTTCTCCACATGATCACTGAAGACAAATGAGTGCTTAAGCAAATGTGGTGAAGAGAGCTGATGGTACCCAGCTATTAAAAGATATATAGTGTCTGGGGTCTTAAAGACTTGAAGTTAAAAAAGTGGGCATCTAGCTGGGTAGTAACAAAGTCCACATGGAAGAAGCACACCAGCCTGTGTGAGAATGAGGTGTCAACAGGAATATGTATCAGAAGTTCCAAAACAAGCAATCAGATTGAAATGAAGGAGCATAGACAAAAGGGTGATTCAAAGACCACCTGTTAGATAATTGGACAGTTTTTGCAGAAGGTTCACATGGAAGGGATGATATATATATATATATATATTCAGGATGAAAGAGAGCACTGCTGAAACACATAATTATCTTCTAATTCTTTAATATTTCCTCTCTCTATTATTATGGTCTTAGTTTTACTTCATTAAACCTGTTCGACTTGTATATGTTCCTTTGTATAATTAAGACAATCTGATCCATGAAATCCAAGATGGATAAACTTTTCAGAAATTATAATGGGAGTAATGATTCCCTGAGAATAAAGAAAAAGATGATGAGGAGGGAGAGAAAGGGAAACTGATAGTAATGATGACTATATAACACTACTAAAGGGTAAAAAATAACATAATGGTAGGTGAATGGATAGATTGGATGGCATAAGATGTGGCAAAAAACAATATAAATAATATTTAATATAACAACAAGGAAATCCCAGGGCCTTACATCTGCTCATGTAGAACCTATACATGGATCAAGACAGTGGCACAAATAGAACAAGGACACACTTAATAGTGTAAATCTGAAAAGATACGTGGCAGGGTTCCATCCTCTCATCATACTTATTAAATCTGGGTCCTGAGCAAACAATCAAATAAGCTGAATTACATGAAGAAGAACGTGGCATCAGCTTTGGAAGAAGACATTAACAACTTTAATATGCAGATGACACAACCTTGATTGCTGGAAGTGAGGACTTGAAACATTTGCTGATGAAGATTAAGAACTGCAACCTTAAGTATGAATTACAACATTAAAAAAATAAGTCCTCCCAACCGGACCAGTAGGTAACCTCCTAGTAAACTGAGAAAATATTGATTTTGAAAATGATTTTATCTTGCTTGAATCGACAGTCAATGCTCATGGAAGCAGCAGTAAAGTGATCAAGCAATGGATTTCATTGGGTAAATCTGCTGCACAAGATTTCTTTAAGTATTGAAGAGCAATGATGTTACTTTGAGGATAAAGATGCACCCAACCCAAGCCACCGTATTTTCAAAGACCTGATAAGTATGTGAAACTTGGACATTGAAAAATGAAGACCAAAGAAGAATCAAATTAAATTATGGTCTGGAGGAGAATATTGAAAGTACCATAGGCATCATATCTCAGCCTTTTGGCTATGATCAAGTGAGAGTACCATAGACTGCCCAAAGAACAAACACATGTTTCTTGGAAGAAATGCAGCTAGAATAGTCTTTTAAAACAAGAATGGGAGGCTTCGTTTTGAACTTTGGGCATGTTGTCCAAAGACACCAGTCCTTGGCGAAGGCCATTATGCTTGGAAAAGTAGCAGGGCAATAAAACAAAACAAAAAAACACAAAAACTTTAGACAAATTGGATTGACAGAGTATTTGCATAGATGGGTTGGAACATAAGAAAATTTCTGAGGATGGCACAAGACTGGTGTGTTAGTTTGGTAGACTAGAGAAACAAATTCATAGAAACTCATTTGTGTATAGGAAAGATGTTTTTATACAAGAGCAATTGACTATTGAGAAAACATCCCAGCCCAGTCCACATCAAGCCCGTAAGTCTGATATTAGCCCACATGTCAGATGCCAATCTATAAAGTCCTCTTCAGATTCATGAAACACATTCAATGATGCTGAATGCAGGGAGATCACAGGCTAGTTGCTGGGAAATCTTATGGATCCAGTGCCATCTCAGGGCTGGCCAGGGGTCTCCATGTGGCTTCTTCAGATCCAGGACTCTGCCATCAGCATAGCTACATGTGTCGTGTCAGCAGAGAGTCTCTCACGGAGTGAGAAGAGAGAGGAAAGTGTCTCCCTCCTCCAAGGAGGAAATACAGAATTCCCAGAATCCTCAGGGGAAGGCCATGCCCAAACAGAGGCCTCATTGTCTATACAATGATTGACAGGCTACACTACACCCCTTAACTCGTAATCCTCTCAAATTGACAACAAATTATATAACTACCACTTCTAGGTGTTATTTTTTTCTATTGTACCTAGGGTCTGTACAAGCCCTAATCCACTGGCGAGCACCCAAAAACAACAAGAGATAAGGAATTCTTTAAAAAATGGTTATGGATCTAATTAATAACTAGAAACGAAACCCATTACATCATGGTGATCCTGATTCATAGAAAACCTATAGGACAGAGTAGAAATATTCTCATAGTAAGGATTTATAATTTTTTTGCCATTTTATGGGGAACTCTTACAGATATTATAGCAACCCATAGTTCAATTAAATCAAGCATGATTGTACAATTGCTACCACCATCATGTTCACATTTTCTTTCCTCTCATAGTCTTTGATACCAGCACCCCTTTATCCCTGTTGCTTCATCTTTGTTTCCAGCATTTTCTTTTTGTTAGCCGATAGTTATAAATGCATCTTGATTGTATGTTTGATCAATTTCATATTGTAAATGTCGGTAGGCTTCCTCATGAGCTTTAGTGGTTGCTTTATACATTTGGATTCTAATTGTATTGATTGACTTTCCTTCGTTGCAGATAGAATAATCATATCACAAATAGCATTGTATTTCCAAGTTGATCTCAAGATGTTCTCTTTGATCATGAGTGCAACATCATTCCTCTTGATTGCTTTAATTCCAACATAGTGAACAGTATAATTGTCTTATTGAAAATGACCAATACCCATCCATTTCTGCTCACTAATACCTAGATTTTCAATTTATGCATCCATTTCACTTTTCATAACTTTCAATTTTCTTGTTTCTATTTCATACATTCCAAGTTCTGATTTTTAATTGATGGCTGTAGCTATTTCTCCTCCTTTTGAGTCATGCCCCATTAGCAAGTTAAGTTCCCAAAGACTGTAGTCCCGTAGGTTTCACTCCCTCTCTGTCACTGTGGTTGACTCTAGTTTGAGGAGGCGGCTATTCCTCAGTCAGAGTTTGAATACCTGCTGACCTGAGCCATTCATTTTCTGACACTACCTTTGGTAATGATCTGCTTCTTTTCATGAAGATATTAGTATCTGGTATATTCTGATTCTGTCCACAAGGGGTTCTGTGGCTAATGCCTAAGAAGTGGACAGCCTACTCCCTCTCTGTAATGTTTTAGTCTGGAAGCTACTCTGAAACCTTGGCATTGGGGGTGGCCCTGATGGCATTTGAAATACCAGTGAGAATCACAGCAACATACTGCAGTACCACAAAGTGATAGACAAGTGCTATTTGCATTTAGATACTTGCATTTGGGGAGCATTAAATTCACTTAATTTGTTTGTTTTTATCTTAGCTATAAAAGTCCTAACTTTCTGAGTAGTGACTGCAATTTATCAAAATTCACTGTCATCAAGTTAATTTTGATTGATAGCCACCCTATAGGACAACGTAGGACTGCCCTCATGGGTTTCTGAAACTATAAATCCTCACAGGAGTTGAAAGCCTGATGTCTCTCCCACAGAACGGTTGGTGGGTTCCAGCTGCTGAATTTATGGTCAGCAGCCCAATACATAGTCCGGTTTGCCACTGGGTCTCCTGTAATTTATCAACAAATAACAGTGTCCTTGTATACCATCACAGAACAGGGATTTGATGGCACAGGTAAAAAGGTAAGGGCATAGAAGGAAGGGGACCAGGTGATTACTATTACTGTTTACATCAGTAAAAATCAACACCCATGGACAGCATATATCTGAATTCAAAGAAAATTTCCCAGACAGCTTGGCCATACTACAAAATAGGACAATACTGGTGTAATTGGAAAATTAGCATGCTGGTGTAACAATACCAGCAGTCTTTTGTTAGTTTTCTCATGGGGTATCTAATCTTCAGTCTTTCCTTATTCATATATTTATAGCTTCTCCTGAAAACCACAGAATTTTTCTCTCTACTCAATACCTTTATTTTGTCTTATCTAAATGTGTAGCCTATATCAAATATGATAATCACGTCTGTATTATATGTAAATTTTTATCATATTAAGCTTTCTGACGTTCAGTGGTAGCACTATGAAGGTTACCAGAGTCCGCTGCAATTGTTGGCATGCATTACTAAACTTTAATTACAGAGTGGTGTAATCAGTTGCTTCCTGATGAAAATGAAGAGGTTGGTTAGAGCAACACTTGCTACTAATGTCAGCTAATTAGAGGACGCCATTCTCATTACAACGCTTGTTTTAGACAATTGATAATGTGGTCATTAAAAACCATGCTGAGTCCATTGCTTTCTAGGAAATATATTTGCATAGCTAATATTTGTGAATTGTAAAACAAAGCTTTATTGTTCATTATGCAAATCATTGTCTTGAAATGCATTTTCCCATAGAGTTGCAATGCATTGCTTTTCATTATTAACTTCCTTTGATCGCACACATGCTTTAATGCTTTCTGCTCATAACAGCTTTCAAACATACAATGTTTGTATGCATGTACAGGTAATCATGTATAATTGAAGCAATTCTTCATAAATATTGTTTGAAAATGGAGCTCTAATTGTCCATGAATATAGTGAAGATATAAGGACACCTGTGCATGTCAGGTATTGAGTAAAATAATTTTATTGTTACTTATTTATATGCTTTATTTAACAAAACCAGGATATTTAGAATAAACAAGCAAGCAGAAAAAAATTAAGACCTTGAAAGCATATCAAGAGCAACCAACAAACCAAGTGAAAGGGCACCTATTTCCCAAATAGCATGACATGATTAATATCAGTACAAAGGGCACATTGGTGGTTCAGTAATGAAATTCTTACCTTTTTTGTAAAACATCTGACTTTGTTTCCTGACCAATGCAGCTCAGGTGCAACCACCACTTTAGCTGTCAGTGGAGGGATGTATGTTGCTATGATACAGAACCAGTTTCGGTGATGTTTCCAGACTGACATGGATTAGACAAAAGCCTTAGAGATTTACTTCTGAAACTCAGCCAATAAAAATTCTGTCGATCAGAGCAGTCTGATCTGTAACCTATCACGAGCATGACGCAAGACCAAATAGCATTTTGAAGCCTATAGAGAGGATGATTATCCATTGAGGCTTGTATTAAATTTACCTAACAACAAAAGCATCATTTTAGAATGATGAAATAGTTTTATAGACTGCGCCTGAGTGAATCTTTGCTTGCTGTTAAGTACCATCAAGTTTGTTCCAACCCGTGTCTAGCAGGATGAACTGCTGCCCAGTCCTATTACATTCTCACACTTGCTGCCGAGTTTGGATGTATTGTTGAAGGTTCTTCCTATTTTTCACTGATAAAGCATAATGTTTTTTTGAGGGGCGGGATTGGTCCCTCCCAATGACATGTCTCAATCACTTATCTGTCAGTTTATTGTACCGCATGTAATGATTTGTGTGCCACCCCGATGCTGAAACTATGACATCAGTATTTAAAATGTGAGCAGGTTTCTCATGATGAACAGGTATCAGCAGAGATTCCAGATTAAGAGTGCACTACAAAAAGGAATGCACTGTCCATTTCTGAAATGTTAGCACCTAAAAACAGGATCAATAGTGTGGACCTTTGTCAGAAATAGCGCCAGAAGATGAGGCCCTCAAGTTGGAAGGAACATAAAATATGACTGAGAAAGAGCAGCCTTCTCAAAGGAGAGTCCGTACTAATGACAGCAACAGAATAAATGTTCAGGGACCTCCATCTACTCTTTTGTGCGGCTGGAATGTGAAGGAACAGTGCAAACATCCATTAATTATCATAAAGTGGAACTCGGGAAATGTAACTATAGGAAAATTAAGAGTCATCAAAATTGAATTGGAAGAGATAAAGGATGAGGCGCTAGGCATTTGTGAGCAGAGATGGACTTGTATAGGCCAGACAAGTTGGCCGACAATTTTATGGTTAACTATGACGGGAATGAAACATTCAAGAAGAATGACATGACATGCGATCATTATGGAAAAGGACATGTCTTGATCTATCTTGAAGTGCAATGTTGTCTGTGACAGGAAAATAGAATATGCATATAAGAAAATCCCAGTTAATGCAATCATTGTTCAAATTGATAAGCCAACCAAGGAAGCTAGTGATAAAGAATTTGAAAAAGCCTAGAAATGTCTTTAGTTTTAAATGAGTCAAACACCCAATCAAGATTCATTGATAATTATTGGTGATTGGGTTCAAACACTGAAAACAAATAAAACCTTTATATTATAAAGAAAGTGGGAGATCGCATGATAGAATGTTAGACTGATGACTTCTACATTGCAAATACACTAAGAGGTCTAAAATCAGGAACTATGTATATCAGGTTATATCTTTCACGCGCATATTTAATCTGTATGCTTAACAAAGAATTAAGGAAACTCTGCTATATGAAAAGGAAGACAGCATAAGAATTAGAGAAAGGCTTATTAACCGCCTTCAGTATACAGATACCACCACAGAGCTTGCTGAAAGTCCAGAGCATTTGAAGCATTTGCCGAAGAAAATCAAAGGCTGCAGTCTTTAAGACTGATTGCACCTTCTGTAAAGCACACTAAAGTCTGCATAACTAGGACAACAGGCAGCAGCCTGGTTAATTCTGTAGACAGTTGTTTTGATAAATTCACTTCTCTTTCTAGTTTTTGAAATTGTGCAATATTTTGCATATTCTTTATATAATTCTTTATATAAAAATTATAGTGCCATTTCTTTTCCCCTCCCATTGCTTTCCAATTTTCATATATTTCCTTTCATTACCTTATTTATCTGGCTAGTACCGACAATACAACGCTTAATAGACCTAGCTGTAATCCTCACTCTTCTTTTATTCCAAAAGGTAGAGATTTTAAGATTTTACAATTGAAATATGACATATGTCCAAGGGCGTTTTTCTTGAAGGTACTATTTGTTTACATCAATTGACGCCTACTTGTAATTTGCTAAGATCTTTTAAAATGCATTATGAAAAATATTTTAATATCTCAGCACAGAAAAATGAGTATTTTCAGTATTGTATATGTTTGTTGAAACATTTCAATTCACTAATATCTTCAGTGCACATTAGCTTTTCCTTCAATATCATCCGTTATTGTTTATCTGCTATCTCATGAAATTGTTAAATGTCGACCAGTTTTGTTTTGTACACTGATTGTGTATTTCTTCCATTTTCTGTTGATGCATCTTAAATAGTTCAAAGACTTTTGTGAATGAATCCCTAAGTGTTGCACCTTGAAGTTTCCATTTGTATTCAGTTCTTTCAGCTGCAGAAATATTAAGCACATTCTTTCCCTTGGGTTTTCTAACCCCAGGTCTTCCCATATTTCATTATCATAATTTACTTTGCATGAAATTCCTTTTGAAATGTTCAGTTTAGCTCTGTCACTGCATCCTTTTCGTGTTTTCCTTTGTTGTTAAAGATCTGTTGTTTTTTTTCACAGATGATGCTATGAATGTCATTCCACAATTGTGTGTCTTGGTCACTGGTGTTCACTGAATTCTCCTGGGATCCCGGCTGCTGCTGACGTGGAAGCGCTGGTCGGCTGACCCTAAAGGAAGCCCTCCAAAGCCACAAGCCACTCAGAGTAGTTGCATTAAAAGGCACAGATGGAGTCACCTCTCGAGATGGGCATGGTTGTGCTGTTGGCTGAAGTGCTTCAATACAAGTTAGGGGCCCAATATCCCTATTTTCTTGATTATTTGCACATAGGTTCTGTTCCCTTACGGGGTCCCATTTCTTTCCAATGAATGGACTCATTTTAACATTAGACACCATTTCTATGTTGGAATTTCAGTTATTATAATTCAGCCACTTTTATGATAAGACTTAGGATTTTGTTTCCAAAACAATTCACTGTGTCACTACAAGAAAACTGTCTTTCGGGTTCATGTGACAACTCTGAGCTTAAGTGCTGCTGGGGCTGGGGCTGGGGCTCTGAGACCCGTGCTGTCTCTTTCCCGCAGCGCTGTGCTCACTGTAAGTATGGCCGAACATCCTGCTTCCCTGTACTTCTCCTTTTGACAAACGTGCTAAAAATACAAAATACGTCTTCACTCGGCGCCTCACTCGTCACTAACACTTCATATATTGATGATAAAAACTTGGGACTTCACTTTGCCACTTGACATCATGGGTTAATAGTGCCCTCTTTACTAACCGGCTGAGTGATCGGTACTAACAGAGGCAGTGTTGCCTTGAGAACAAATCAAACTTGAAAACCAATGTAGAGAATGCATTAGTACTTTGTTTTTCTAGACTCTCTCCTGGGACAAAAGAAGTGTTGGGCAGAGTTCTCCAAAGAAGTAATACGCGTGTGTGTGTGTGTGTGTGTGTTTAATTTTTCAAAAATAAAAAAAAATGTCTTCCACAGTTGTAAACTGAACAGATACTGCATGGGGTCAAGCAGGTTCTACGTCTCTTGGTCAGATGTTGAGGCTTCTTTTGATTCATGTATCTTTCAAGGCTGATGAATACAAGATTAGGTGAAAGACTACAGTGTGGTAGCTGAGTGGGTCAATTAAGTCCAAGACCAGTAGGTCAAGTTTGGATTGGAGAGGCAAATAAATCCAAGGTTGGCAGATCAGATGACAGGCTTCTGTTCGATCTTGGTATCTGCAGGCAATATGGCAGGGTTGGGCTCAAGTCCAAAGGCTGTATTGGTTGAGCCAAATGCAGACCAAAGGAAAAATAAAGAAAAGGTTTCCACGAAGTCTGCTTGTACAGGAAGAAGGTCACACCCCAAGGGAACATTTCATGAGCTGTGACCTTTATAAGTTGCTTGCATCCCACCCTAATTTTCTTAGCAGCTGGTCACAGTATATCCCTTGGTGGAGTTGAATATATTGTGTTATGAAATATCTTGGGAGATTCTTAGGTGTTGACTGCAAGTGACAAAATAGTGAAAATCTAGACCCAGTCCTGGATTTGCCCCTCAGTGCTGGCTGGTGGTTTCGAATGGCTGACCTTGCAGCTAGAAGCCTAATTGGTAATTACTATGTTACCAGAGCTCCTCAACACTAATTTGTTACAAAAGTGAATTATTACAGTGCACTTTCGAAATCTTCTATTTAGCTGTTATGTGATGCCTTTATATAGATAGATATAAAATTCTCACTTCTTTTTAATCCAGTGGAGTTTGATTTGATCAATTTTAACATTGATGACAAAAGCCAATAACTAATTTAGTCTTAATTTTCATTTTAAATGTTATTATAAAATTACAAAATTGGTTTATTTACTTTTATTTTTTCCTCTGGACTCTTATTACTCCAGTAAATAATTTGTACTACTAAGCAAAGCATCGTATAAGACAAAGTTGGTTTGTCATGTCTTCATGAATATTGTTTCACCATCACAGAATAAACCCAAATAAAGTAATGTAGCATGTATTTTCTGCATCATTTCTGTAACTCACTTTTAAAAATTTCTTGAGCTAGAATATGATCTGACCTCTTTTAAAACCCGTTTGAAGATTTTTTTTCAGTAAGCATGGAAACAACAAAATAAAATAAGTATGGATGTATGTCAGAGGGATATTGAAATCAACTGAAAAGACCTGTTGGTGCTCAAAACTGGAAACTCACTGAAGGAAATAGTGTAGGATTGAATTGTATCCCAGAGTACAAAATAAATAGCCACATGTCTACACCTATGTGAGTAAATAAAAGAAAGAGGGGGTCGATACATCTCTTATGCAGGAGAATAAGGTTAAATGTATGTAACTCCTCCCCTTTCAGGCAGGCAAAGCTCACTCCCAGTTCTTTAGAAAGCTGTGTGCCTTTCAAATTTCCTCCAAATAGGACGACATCAAAATGAGAAACAAATAACTGACTTTGCTGTGGAGGAAACTTGTCAAATTCTACCACAGGTGATGGCGATATTTGGTATGAAGTTCAGATCCCGGCAGTCCACCTCCGTGTTCTGACTCCCAAAAGTCATTCCTCAATTAGTCATGAGAGAGATGTTGTAAAGCCCAGGTGGGAGGGAATCCCACATGATAGTGACAAGGATGTATCAGAGTTGTCACTGCCAGCAACAACAACAACAAAAAGTCCGAAAATGCTGTAACAACCCAGAAACCTTCCAACTAAAGATACCGTGATTTCCTGCATGGGCTCTTGGGAAGGAAAATAACATATACACACAGAGACACACTCACACTTACACACACACATACACCCACACTCACAGAGAGAGAGAGACACACTCACAAGCACACAGACACACCCACACTCACAAATCTCACTGCCATCCAGCAAAAGGTTATTTAATAGTAATGTAGCAATATTAGTTTATTAGATGAACACATGATGCATCCTGAAAGAGACTGTTAAGCGAGCCAGCATGTTGTCTAGGGGCTCTTTATGTTATCTTTGTAACATTCTGTACATTTAAAATCCCCCTGAAGTAAATGTCATTAAAGAAACACTCACTGCCTATTAATATTCATTTACCATATTTCTCTTAATTACTTTGCCAATACTGAGGAAGAATTTAAAGAGAAATGACAGCATTTCTATTATATTGTATAAAAAGGGGAGTCACTGAAGTTTGGAATAAGGAAAATGACATAAAAAACAGATTAATAAATTATTTTCAAAGGTCAAGTTCCTCATTTAACTTACTAGATTCCACTTGTCAGACTAAAGCAGATCTTTTGTTTGCAGTTGCTTATTGCTCATGCCTTATTTGAGAGTCACTTCATTTAGTTTTATTTCATAATTTGCTAATTTATTATTTTCAAAAGTATATACTATGAAGAATGTTGGATATAGAAAGAGAAAATAATATGATCTCTTACCTCAGAAGTACTTAGATAATTTAAGAGTATTCAAACATCATTATACAATATGATAATTGATACACTGTAGAGGTATATGAAGAACTATAATACAGTCAAAGAAGGAATTGTCTTCAAAAAATATATTTTGGTTTGGAAACTAAGACGTTTTCCAGTTGGACAAGTATAGAGAGAATTTTCATTGTCTTTTAATACATTTAAATAATAATAGTAGGTAATGGTTGCTTGTTTGCTTGCTTTCTAATTGGAACTGTTATTGCTGATGTATGCTATCAAATTAATTGCAATTTATTAGAGAAACACTGTAAAGTAGGACACCAGGCAGATTTTAAACTTTCAGCGAGCAGCCAAGCAGTTTACTATTGTGCAGCCAAGGCTACTTTGATTACAAATCGTGCCTGTTAATTGTGTAACTGTGGTAGTTACATAATCTGTTGTCAATTTGAGACTGAAGAGTTAAGGTGTGGAGTTTAGCCTGTCAATCAGGTCACAGCTTGATGACCTCATTTGGAGGCGCTAAGGAGATAAATAGCTCACTGGAAGGAGAACATACGTTCACTCCCTGCAAGAGATGCTTGCTGACAAGACACATGGAGCTACAGTAGAACCCTGGAGATGAAGGGCCCAGGTGAAGACCCCTACCAGTGGTGTGATGATTTTACACTGGATCTACAAGAATTCCCACCCACTGGCCTGTGACCTTCCAGCATTTGGCACCATTGATTGTTGTTTCATGAGTCTGAAGAGGACTTTATAGATTGGTAATGGACATATGGGCTAATATCAGACTTATGGACTTGATCTGGAATGGGCTGGGATGTTTTCTCAATATTTAACAGTTCTTGTATATAAAGCTCTTTCTTATACATATATGAATGTCAATAAATTTGCTTTTCTAGTCTGCAAAGAGTAACACAATAACAGGCACACAAATACTTACAAAGCTAAAGATCATGTCACAAAATATAAACATTTTACATACGCTCATATATTTCTAATACTGCTCTATATATCAATCACAACAAATATACAAATTTACTGTATCCCAACCATTTTCCGCACTACAATGCATTAGGAAAGTTTTCATGCCATTATATTTTTAAAATAAGGAAGTATTAAAAAGGGCAATACTATAAAATAAAGCATGGAATAACACAAATAATATTTTTCTCGCTTGATAAGGAATTATAACCCCCTTGAATATAAGACAATGATGGGGAAAAAGCAGTAATTGACATGAATCTGGAGATACTACCTTGTTTAGAAAACCCTCTTCCATAACAGAAAAATAAAGACTTACAATTTTTAGTCATAAAAAATGATTGGAAATTCTTGATTCTGTTTCCAGGTGAAACATGAATGTATTTTCATGTCTCCAAGGTAGCAGTTATTTTTTAATTGCCTAAATATATTTTATTTTGATCAATAAGTACTACACGGTCCCCATCAGATATGGAGGAAATTTTAAACGAATGCATTTTACATTACGAATGACAATTGCTTTAAAATGAATAAATGCTAATTCAATGTGAACAGACATTGAGTAAAATAAAATGAAAAGCTGTCAACTAAAATTTTGCTTATATGGATCTTTTTGACATCTGATAACAAAAGTGCAAATTTTTAATTTGCTAAGTGTTGCCATTTGGCCACCTACATATGCTTTATTCTACATTTGCACTAAACTTGCATGTTTTCTGTAAGCCAATGACGATGATGCATTAAACTCCTTCATTAACCTTTAATGGATCTAGAAACCCACTTGACACGATGTGGGAGAATTTTGAAGAATAACCAGATTTGAAATAATTAGATTCAAAAAAGCCTTAGCAGTAAAAACATTTATGAACAATGTTAAATAGTAGCTGATGGTGCCAGTTGGAACAGATCATTTCACTTGGAAACTCTCCATCTATTCACACCAGCAACTGAAATATCCCATCGAAGTAATGTTCCTATGAGTTTAAAATGTAATTTCTCAGCCAATTAGTGTGTTGACTAATTGTATTTCCCACTGAACCCTTTCCCAACAGAAGGACCTTGGTTTAAGGAGTTCTAATGGCGTCGTGCATTGCATATAGGGTGCTCACTGCAAGGTCGGCAGTTCAGAGCCGCAAGCCACTGTGCTAGAGAAAGAGGAGGATTTAGGCCCCGTAAAGATTTTACTACCTCAACAACCCAGAGGACCACTTCTATGTGCTTCTATCTATATTCTCTGTCCCCTTGTCTTTCTACATGTCGGAATCAGATTGATGACGGTGAGACTACATTTATTTTTCCCACTTGAAGGAGAAGAGGGCTAGGCCGTTTCGCCACCAGCTTCACAGCTGGTGATCCATTTCCCCTGCGCCTGGTCGGCATGAAGAATGAGCCTCCTGGTTTCTTAAATCTTCGTATTTTAGGACTAGTTTCAGCAATTATCTGTGAATGAAAATAATCAGAAAAATTAATGGTCAGAATGAAACACGCCTATGTTCGCTCTCTCTCTCTAGAATGTATACCAGCCTTGTAGGGTGAATAATGAAAGAAAGTAATGAAATGGAGGGGAAATAGGATTATGTTGATTTATGAAGGCATTGGCAACAACAACAAACCAGAAACATGCCTTAATGCAAAAGTGACTTTATATGATTTGCAAGAATGCAGTCCATTTGAATTATGGTTGTGAAAGAGAACATTAAAAGTACCACGGATTGCCAAAAGGACAAACAATCTTTCTTGGAAGAACTAAAGTCAGAGGCTCTTCAGAGGCAAGGATGGTGGGACTCACCTCATGCTTTTTGGGCAGATTGTCAGGAGAGACCATTTCCCAGGGAAGGCTATTTTGTTTGGTAAAGTAAGTGGAAATAAAAAAAGAGGAAGCACTTCCATACGATTGAATGTCACAGTGGCGGCATCTCTCGGTTCCAATATAAGAACAGTTTGTGCATGACACAGGACCTGGTGGTGTTTGGTTCTGTTGTACATAGAGGCAGGACAGATGGACTATCACCTAGCAAAAACCACAATCCATATAGTCAATTTTGAAACATTTGGTGTTAATTTTACATGATCTATTGGAGGAGAGTTTCATTTGAGACAAAATTTACCAAAGTAAATACATAAGACAGACACTCTATGTAATTTGTCTGTTGATCCTAAAAGGTTTCTTGGAGGGTAACAACAAAGAAATGATGATTTCCACTGACTGGACTTAGGAAGCTATTCCAAGACATTGGCAAACTAAGAAAAACGGACCAGTTAGTAAGCAATGGCTAATGGATCTGACAGCACGTTTCTGTCAGTCTGTCATGGTGGCTGTGTGCTGCTGTGAGGCTGGAAACCGTGTCACTAGTGTTTCACATACCAGGAAGGTCACCCAAAGTGGACTGATTCAGCAGAACTCCAGACTAAATAACAATAGGACTTTGTCAGAGATAGTGCGGGCAGACAAGCAAAACTGGTGTCTTATACTTTGGACATGTGATCATTGCAGATCAGTTTCCTAGAAGAGGACACTGCCTGATAAAGAAGTCAATGAAAAAGAAAATCCACCGAGAGACAGACTGACCGACACAGTGGCTGCAACAGTGGACGTGGCCGTAGCAAGAATGGTGAGAAGGACTCGGGACCGGCGACTGCTTTGTTTTGTTCCACATGGGGGTCTTGTGAGTCAGAATCCACTGGACAACACCCAACCACAATGGGTTTGGAGGGATCATTTTAAGCCCTAAGAGTAAGCAGTAAAACCGAGACTCAGTAAGGAATTATAAACGGTTCAAAGTCCCACTTAGCTACACGAGAACAGAACTATTCTGTCAGTCATTGTAAAAACATCCAAGTAAATTAAATTAGCTCAGATGAAAGGCACATTTAAGAATCCAACTTTTTGAACCAGGAAAACGAACACTATAGGACTTTCCAGTTTCTCACCACCCCACCTCTCACACCTCCACAGTGACCTTCAGTCTTAAAATTGAGTACTTTCAAAAGAACTGGGTTCTTTTAGTGGAGAATGTTATGTAGGAACCAAGCTCTATATGATTTTTAGTCACATGTGTTATTTTCTCCAAATGAATTAGAGACTCCAGTCCTCTAATTCACTAACCCGTACAGCAGTTACAAGATGTTTTCTCCGGTCAGCAGCTGGAAATGGCACATTAGAAAGGCTAAGATCATTAAAGACTTCGGGGGAGTGCATGCATCACAGGCAGGGCAATGCCTGCGTGCTAAATTAAGAAGAAGAGGAAAGAACTTTCTGTAAATATGCACTAATTTGAGAATTGAGGCCAGCAGAGAAAACCAAAGCAGTTCTATGTGAATGACAAACTACTCTGTTCAAAGATAGGCTAATGTTAACACATCTATAGGTTTACGAGAAATAAACAAAAGCAATATACAAACTATACTGCATTTTAGAAACGAATAAATTTCTCCTTCAGTCTATCTTCCTTTATCTTATCTTTACTACCCTTTGAAAGTAGTATTCAATAAAATGGTATGACAAATGTATTTCAACTAAACGCTTCAGGTTTTATCACATATTGTGTGAGCAAAGCAGAAATAAATCAATAAGTTAAAGAAAAGGAAATTTTCAATATCTCACAGATGACCAAAAGAGCAGTTTCCAACTAGGAAGAAATGGACTACTCTCATAAGATATTTCAAATCAATAGAATTTATTCATTTTTGATTCACTTATACAATGAATATTTATTAAACACCTACTATGTTTCAGGTAATATTCTATAAGTTCAGAATATGTTCGTGAATAGTCTCTTTTTTAGTTTTTCCAGAAAAAGTGAAAGACATACTATGTTGCTTTCATTGATTATAGATATGCTGTATTGGAACAAAAAAGAAAAAGGGAACGGGGAAAGAAAAGACATTATCGGTTTACATTTTCAAAAGATGATATTGCTATATGGAAAGACTGAAGATGGCTGTGATGTTTCAGGTTATATGTCAGCCTGACTGGCCCCTGGTTTTGAGTGCTTTAGGAGTTATTGATGCTGTAATTTGGCAGCTGGCATGGTTTAAATATGCCAGGTATACACTGATGTCATCACCCTCTGTTTTTGTGTAATAACTTGTTCTTTGGAATGAAGCAATGCTGCTAATGAAAACATGGTGTATAATGATGACTGTAGAATTTATAGCGTATCATAGAGGAAAGGGGGTCCAAGAAGGGAGGAGAGCAGTGTATGTGGTAGGATTACGCCTTTGTCGTCAGGGACTATGTGTCGATGTTACAGCGATGGTAGTGTGTGAATGGAGGTCTGTTGACTTTGGGGTAGTGCTGGACTGCTAACCTCAAGGCATTCCTGCGATCCAGCAGACTGGGGAACAGGTTTTCACTCTCTGACTTGTTATAGGATTACTAAGAATTGGAAGTGACTCCGTGGCAGTGAGAGGGCTAAATAGTAAGAACGAGAAGTCACAACAAAGAACCTAAATGCCTAGCTCTCATGCCCATTTCAGTTCCTAGTGAAATCATGTGCTGACGAGTAGAACTACTTTATAATGTCTCCCTGACTGCCATCTTTACAGAAACGAGTCATCAGGTATGTCGAAGTTAGACTTCCTAATATGGTCTCATGTCTCTGTAACTCCCTCCAAAGGATTGGGTGGGTGAGTAGCGTTTTGAAAATAAATCATGTAGAACACTAATAAAGAGGACTGGTAATTTTTAGCTGCCACTCCATGGCTAAAACATGGGCCGTCTAACAAGCAGTAAGAGTGAGAAGTCTAAAGCCCATCAAGAAAGAACATCCAGCAATGGCGCACATTTCAAATCTCTGTCTGCAGAGGGGGCAATGGAGAGAGGCTGCAGAGGCGACGGCACAGAGACCATGAAACCGAGCAAAAGAACCAGCAGAAACCAAAGTTCAAGGGGAGAGCATCAGGTGAAAGCACAACGGCGTAGCACTAAGGCTGTGAGGCAGGGCAGCTGCTGCTGTCCTGGTCCATCCAGGCAGAATGCAAGGAATGGGTCTGAACCACTAACTTTAATGTCAATAAACAAAGTCAAGCAGCTGGTGTCATCTGAGGAGAAACAACATAATTAGAATTCACAGCCATAAACAATTAGCCTTATACATCTGCATTATCTATTTGGATATCAGCAAAGGTTGTATTCCTAAGGGATTTGATAATGGGTTGGAGTTGGAAACTGAAAAGGAATGAGCTGCCAAAATAGGAGCTAATCGAGGCCTGTGATGATTGAGGTTGTGATTATGAGCGGATACAGTTCCCAAAATGATCATTTCTATTATTTGTCTTTGGACTCGGTGACTCAGTAGCTTAAGGTTCAAGTTTACTGGGGAAAAATGATAATCAAGTATTGGAGTACATAGACTTCTGGAGGGATTATATATATATATATATATATATATATATATATATATATATATATATATATATATATATATATATATATATATATATATATATATAGAGAGAGAGAGAGAGAGAGAGAGAGAGAGAGAGAGAGAGAGACATCTTTAAGAATTAAGGCAAGAAGGTATAAATGGAATATCACCACCAGATAACGAGCATGGGACTGCCTCTTCAGCAACTGCTGGAGAAGTGTCACTGGGAGGCTTATCCTGCATTCCCTGGAAGCAAAATGAACGGCCAAGCGCCAAAATTCTTAAAGCAGATTAGCAACTGCGGCTTGCAGACTGACTCCGTTTATCCACCTAGCAGCAACATGAGCCACACCCGTATGCCATCTCCTCCCCTGCACAAACTGAGCCTTCTTAATTCCCGAGCCAAAACAGCTTGCCAAAACTCTTACCTGGAAGATCAGGGGACCTGTGTGGACAGCAGAAATCAGATAGAGATATGGTCAACAGATTGATGGTAGCGGAGGTAGATATATTTTTGCAACCACTTCAATGTCCAAGATAGCATCTTTTGCAGAGAATGAACTGGACCGTTTTAGAAAGGTTTTGAAACTGATTATTGACTTCGAATCTGGCTTTGCATCTTCTTACAAATATTTTGAATCTGGTTGGTCAACTTGAGCCAAAAAGATGAGGAAGAAGGAAGCTGAACAAGTGCTCCAGAAGTTGTGCAACACAAATTTATATATGTGTGGATATAGATATAGATGATATAGATGAAATAGATGATATAGATGATATAGAGATAGAGATAGAGATAGATATTCAACTGCTTATGATTCACCCCAAGTATCATTTACTTAAATTTTGTGAATGTATGAGTTGGCTACATGTTTCAAGAGTATACTCTATTACACACGTATTTCTAGTGTTATTCTATTTTGTGAATATTCTTAATCTATTTTTCTGGACTAACACTGATTTATCCATTTCTTATTTTAATAAAGATGGAGACAATAATTCGTTCTGAATATTTTTTTAAAACAGTAAAAAGTAATAGGGGTATTCATTTTCTTGTAAGTAAAAATACTCTGCAAAACTCTGAGTATGGAAATCAAATGAAATTTCCTTCATCCAGTAACACTACTAAATGTGCATAAGAATATACCCATTTATTTTTTCTAGCTATTACATGAATTCACCTTGGAACATATTCTTCCTCAATCCCACTAACTCACTTCTTTTCTCCAGCCCACAGGCACATGTTTACCTTGAAGTGGAACAAAGTTCCTTGAAAATCCCACAAGTACTTCAAACTCAATAGATCTCTAACTGATCTTATTACATTTATAGTCAAATATACCTTCCCTCCTCTGATATCTCTCAGCTGAAAACTCTCTCTGAAAAATCACAGACTTATAAGATAGCAGTTTGCCATCTTCTTTAACTCATATGCCATGGTATACAGCATTAGTTAATAACGGTTAGCTCTTCCATCACAAAGGAGTCCCTTCTGTCTGCTTTAGGTGTTAATATTTTTTTCATTTGAATAATATGTTATCATCTGAAATGTGGATCATGGAATGATTTATTTCCTCAAAAACTCCCAATCAATCCTCTCTGGTAAGAAAACCTTAATGGGAAAGTAATATCGTATATATCCTGCCCTGAATCCATTTGTCCATTTCACTATCAAGTTAATTATACCTCATTGATTTTCTCTCCGTCTTACTGGTCTACTTCACATTAAAGCAAAATGATTTTCTTTTATATCAATGTATCTTGCTTGTGCGTGGGTGGGTGTGTCTTCTGCATTTGGTATGACCTTAAACCTGAACTAAAGCTTTCTCCTTTAGTGTGAAGAGAGCTGTCCATCCAGACTGCACAAGGGCAATTCTGATTCTTCTCTTTTCACAGTTATATAAAGTGGTAAAATAGTAGTTGTTGTTTCAAAGAATTATTATGAGCAGTAAGGCTGATGGTTATGTTTTATGTCAACTTTTGGTACCTTTGTGGAGGTGGTGCTAAAATGCGGTCTATCGACCAGTATGCTACTTGAAGCTACTTTCCTGGGAGTGTGGCACTTTATAAAAAGAGACACAGAACTTTTCTCACTAGTTCCTGTGTATCATTTTGCTAAAATACATATGTGGTTTCTATATTTGGGTCTTGGGTGGGCAGTCAGACAGCCTGCTGACCCTGGGAGCTCAGATGGGTCCCCGCCATGTCCCTGGGGACCTTGGATCCACAGAACTCCACACCCACCAACCTGTGCTCTCCCACCGTTCTTCTTTGGCCTTTCTGTATCCTCTGGTAGTTGTGAGAATCGGACCAATGGGCTTGGCATCTGACCAATTGGCTTGAATGGATATAAAATTATCTTGTGGTTTAAGTTCTTTCTTATACATATAAGATTCACACTGGTTTTGTTTCTTTAGAAAACTCAGCCTAACACAGCAAGTAAATGTCATTTTATGAAATCCCTCCATTTTTTGTTTGTTTTTATTAAGATAGTTCCAAAAAATAGTACTGTGTGGTCAATCCTGATTCATAACAACCCTATAAGACATAGTAGAGCTGTGACTGAAGGTTTCCAAGGCTGGAGTCTTTCAGGCACTAGACTGCCACCTCTTACTACTGGAGCTATGAGAGAGGTTTGCCCAATATATAACCATATTAGCGTTAATAAATAAATGTTAGTGATCCAACAGTTAAATGCTCAGTTGCTAATGAAGATTTTGAGCAGATCTCACAGTGGTATGGGAGAAATACTTGTAAATCATGTATTAATATAACACTCGAAGTAGCCCTGTGGGTCTGTTCTATTCTCTGTCATGTAGGATCACAAATAATGTTACTGAAACCTAAAAATAAGGAAAGGATATTTTTATTACTACAATTACTACTGTTCTTGTGTTATTTTTGCTTGTGTCAAAAGTTTTAACTGTCCAAGTCAGCTTTATCATTTTAATACACTTTGGGCTTGATCTGAATTTTATTTTTTCTGTTATTGTTTTCATACTGGGGTTTATCTCTGTCATATTTTTATCATTGCTGCTAGTCGTTTTAGCTCTCAGGTATGTATTTTTCTATGGTTTTTGGTATATGAAGCCCAGGAGAGGTGAATCTATACAGACAATGGCTAGATTAAGGGCTCCCGGGGGAAGTAGGGGTGGCGGGGAGCTGATATCAGTGAGTTAAAAAGGAAGAAAGTGTTTGTTTTGAAACTGATTGTGATAGTGGTTATATAACACTGCTTGATATGATTGAACTATGGAAAGGTATGATGCCTGGTGTCTGCATTAGTCCTAATGAAATGATTTCAAGAGAGAGAGAGAGAGCGAGAGCGAGAGCGAGAGCGAGAGCGAGAGCGAGAGCGAGAGCGAGAGAGAGAGAGAGAGAGAGAGAGAGAGAGAGAGAGAGAGAGATGCTAACTGCAAGATCTATCATTCACACGTAACAGCCTTTCTGAGTGAGGATGCTGTGATTGTCTGCTTTCACCCATATTAATAGCTGTAAGAAATCTTACCTGCAGGTTGTTATGAGTTAGAATTGACTAAATGGCAGTGAGTTTTATTTTGTATACGTATAATTTTACTTCATTTTTACTTTTGACATATAGGACTTTTTTTCAAAGATTAAGAATATTATTGGTAAAATTAACGGCGTTCAGTTAAAAGTCCTTTGCTATCCCTGCCTTACCTTACAAAAAAGTACATGGTAACAGAACATAGTACTTAAAGAAGAATTGTTATTGGCATGGTCTATGAAGAGAACAACATTTAACATGAAAGAGAACATTAAATAATTTTTTTCAAAGCTCAGTCACTTCTCTGATTACCTCATAATCATTAAGCACTTCTACTTAGTATAATTTTATTTTGAAAATTAAAGCCAAACACTCATTGTTAAGCTTGAAATATGATGCTATGTTTACAGGATGCTGGTTAAATAATTTAAAAACTGTGTCCTGGAGGAAAACATAGAAATTATTTCATTCCTAAAGCTTTTATGCCATTGCTTTACTAAAGGACTTACAATTCACAAAGGAATTCTGTGTTTAATATCTGTAAAATATTCTAAATATGAATGTTTGCCATTCTAAATGCTTAGTGAACTTATGAAAACAAAAATCCTTCAAGAAACACTGAGACTGCTATTCTCATAAAAATTTTAATTACAGTGTTGATAAACCAACTAATAATTTGAATGAGTATGTTTCTCAAAAAAGCTGTGAAATACAAATTATGATAAATTTCATGATATTAATAATTGCTCTCTCAGCTATACAAAATGACAGATCACATCCACATCTCATTGGTCTGCAACAATAAGTGGTATTTCTTTCCTCTGGACCATAGATCAGTAAATATGTTTCATCTTTACATGGGTTTCATCTCTGTGTTGCTCAATTGCTCATATCAGATATTGATAATATGTATATATATATCATACATATATATTTCCATCTGGGTTCCATGGCTTCCATTTAAGTCATTCCCTGCTGTATCCCACAGTAGAAAGCACAGGTTAGCAGCTAAAGAAGGCATTGCAAAGGATTTTAATGCTCTTGAGATGAGATGTTTCCAGCCTATGCCAATGGCCAGAGCAAGTTATGTGTCCAAGCTTCATTAAGAGACAGCTAAATATACTACAGCTATAGAGAAATTAAAAATAGCAGAGGAGGTTTTTTAAAGAGGTTTTATATTTTCCTATCAATATAAGTACATGAAAGTGAGTAAGAGCATTTCTAATAGTCATAGAAACTTTTAATAAACAAAAATCAAAATGTGAAGTTCTTGTTTCACACATGCCTTCAGTCTACGTCAGACACTTCTGCAGGCAGTCATTCTATCTCCCAAACCCTTCCCTAAAAGGTTTCATATAAAGAAGAGTGTCTATCCAGTTGTATCACCTTCCCATACTTATTCAATCTGTATACTGGGAAATAATCCAAGAATTTGAAATACATGAAAAAGAACATGGAATCAAGATTGGAGGATATGCAATATGCAGCTGGCACAACACTGCTTACCAAAAGCAAGGCGGACTTAAGGCACTTGCTGATGAAAATTCAAGAGTGTGGCCATCCATGTGCATTGTAAAGAAAAGCAAAAGAATCACAACTAGAACAATAGACAAATGATGAGAAATGGTTAAAGATCAAAGTGGTCATTAATTTCCTTTTACTTGAACTGCTAAGTAATGATCATGTAAGTAGGCATCAAGAAATAAAATTATATACTGCATTTGGGAAATCTCCTAGAAAGAAGCTACTTAAAAGTACTAAAGGGCAAAGACATCACTTTGAGGTGTAAAGTGTTTGTGAACCATGCCATGGCATATTCAATTGCTTCATATGCATGTCAAAATTGACAATTAATAAGGAAATCCTAAGAACAATTTGTTCATTTGAGTTATGGTGTTTGTAAAGAATATTGGATGTACTTTGGACAGCAGGAAAAATTGAGCCATGATGGTCCTTAAAATTAAAGATGGTGAGACGTCCTTTCATGTACTTAGCCACGTTATCCAGAGAGGCCAGGCTCTGGAAAGAGATTCATGCTTGGTAACATAGAGGCTCAGTGACAAAGAGGTCTTCGTGGAGCTGCGTTGACACAGTGGCTGCAACAATGACCCGAGCCCACTTCGAAGGATGGAGCATCATCAAGCACTGTTTCTGTTGTCCGTAGGGCCAGCTGAGTCAGAGCCAACTCCACAGCACCTACCAACCACAAACTCTCCGGAAAGAATAAAGAATAGTATGCACTATATATACCACATCAAAACATCACTTTGGCATTTTCAAGGGACTCGGGTGATGTTTATTTTTAATATTCCTTCAGTTTGTCAGAGGAAAAGAGGAATATGAAGGAGCAATATCAGGTTTAGTGTGGATGGAGTAAGGCATCTAAAAAAATTATAAAAATTGTTGCCATCAAAGTTTGAGCAGGTGAATTGTGATAGGTGCGTGTATGTGGGGGCTTAGGGTGGTGGAACTCCACAACTTTGTAGATCTTTACGTCAGTAATTTAATTTTAAATGTTCTTTCAATTTCACAGTGAATCACCATGATAGTTATTCTTTCCAAAGAAAAACTATCTAATGCATCCTTGGGAATCCTGAACAACAGTAGTTATAACCCTGTGGACTGACCTCTCTCCCTTGGATTTAAATGGCCCCGCAGAACCCCCTACAAAGCCACTTTTATGATTAGATTTTTTTAAGTCATCTTAATGAGGTTAAAATAAATGTAATCACGGGGAGAAATGGTGTGCAGATATGCACTGATTCTAGAGCTATGATTAAATATATTTTATTTGGAATAAACCCAGTCATGTATTAACTGAGGCCTTAATACCAATATTTTAATTTTTCCTTTTATCTATTGTATTTATTAACAAATAAAATAATATGTTATGTAGAAGATATAAGTGCAAATTTCTAAATTGTATGAGCAGTTAGCCAGGAATAAAATCCTTATCATACCATTCAGACCATATATTTTATTTATTTATTTGTTATTTTTTAATACTTTTATTGGGGCCTCTTACAACTCTTATCACAACCCAAATATTCCTCCAATGTGTCAAATACATTTGCACATATGCCACGATCATCATTTTCAAAACATTTTCTTCCCACTTGAGCCCCTGATATCAGTTTCCCATTTCTTCTCCCTCCCTCCCACTCCTCCATCTCTCATGACCCCTTGATAAGTTACAGGTTATTTTTTCCATATCTCACATCGCCCTCTGTCACCCCCACCCACTTTTGCATTTTCATCCCCTTGGGAGGGCGTTCTAGGTTGATCCTTGTGCTCAATTACCCCGTTCTCCCCCCACCCTCCCCTAATTCTCCTGATATGTCTACTCCTCTTGTTGGCCCTAAGAGGTTTATCTATCCCGGATTCCCCTTGTTGCTGGCTCTTATCTGTAGTAGTGTACATGCTCTAGTCTAATCCGACTTGTAAGACAGAATTGAGGTCATGATAGTGGGTGGAAGGAACCACCAAAGAACTAGAGGAAAGTAGTGTATTTTGTGGGTGCTATACTGCATTCTAATTGGCTCATCTCTTCCCTGTCACCCCTCTGTGAGGGGATGTCCAATTGTCTACATATGGGCTTTAGGTCTCCAATCCGTGCTCCCCCCAATTCACATTGGGTATGGTTTTATTCTGGGTCTTAGATGCCTGATACATGATCCCATTGACATCTCATGATCACACAGGTTGGTGTGCTTCCTCCATGTGGGCTTTGTTTTTTTCTGAGTTAGATGGACGCTTGTTTATCTTCACAAGATAAACCCCAGATGCTATATCTTTTGATACTCGGACACCATCAGCTTTCTTCACCACATTTGCATATGCACCCATTTGTCTTCAGTGATCATGTCGGGACTGTAAGCGTCACAGAATGCCAGATTGTTAGAACAAAGTGTTCTTGTGTTAAGGGAGTACCAGAGTTGAGGTCCAAAGTCCATCTGCAGCCTTAATTCTTAACATGTAGATAAAAGTACATAGTTCTATCCCCCTCTCATTATATATATTTACATATGTACATGACTATATTTAGGCCTCCAAAAACAGCATAAAACAAACACAAAATAACAATAACAAAAAAAAAGCCACTGAAAAAATGGAAAAACCTATAAATAGTTCAAGGTCTGTTTGTTGGCCTTTACAAATGTTTTCCAGTTGAGTCTGATGGGGCGCTACACTCTGTCTCCCAAGTCTATTTTCCCCAGGGGGGGTTATCAGTCTGCTCCCCTGCTGCCCTGCTGCACGCCCTCAGTGCCTCGCCCCAGTGTGATGGGGCCAGACCGTGCACTATTCCTGCACCGTGTCTCCAGTGCAGTGCCCACAGCACCATGATTCAGTGTGGGACTTCGCTCCAGCCCTATAGGATCCTCCCTGTGTGTCATCTGCTCTGAGCAGGAATATCATCTTCAGGACTCAGTGGGCCAGGAGACCCAGGATGTCCTCTCCTCCCTCTCTATCCCTCTGCGTTTCGCCCATGTGCTCTAACCTGATGCCCCACTCCCCAATCTGTAGTCCTAGTGCTGTCCTCTGAAGTGTATTCCCCTGAGGTCAGGGTAGTGGGTAGTCAGGATTGAGGGTGGCCCCATGGACTTCTCTATTGGTTCCTTAGTACATGCCAGTATGTTTTCTTCAGGTCTTGGTGCATCGGGTTGGAGCATGGTCTCTCTCTCCTTCTCCTGTGGAGATATAAATAATATCCTCCCCTTGAGTGGATTAGTGGCCTGCTCCCCCTACTTAGGTCTTTTTTCTTTTTTTTCCCCCTCTTTCTTTCCCCCTCTTATTTAGTTGGCTGTCATATGTATCCATGCATTTGATTTGGTCTCTGCCATAGTTGCTCGACCTCACGCCAGGGATGTATGTATATAATAGCTTTTCCCTTATGCCCTAACCCAGCCCCCTTTAAGTTTACCTAAGTGGACCAATGTTGTACTTGTCCTTTTATGCTTGACTTACTTCACTTAGCATGATTTCCTCCCGTTCTTCCCATGTGGCAATGTGTTTCATGCATTCTTCACTGCATTTTAGGGACATGTATGTATGTACCACAGCTTTTGGATCCATTCGCCCATTGGTGGAAATTTGGGTTCTTTTCAACTACTTGCAATTGTGAACTGTGCCGTGATGAACATTGGAGAACAGATGTCTGGCCGTGTTTTGTGTGTGTGTGTGTGTGTGTGTGTGTGCCTCTTCTGGGTACATGCTCAGTAGGGAGATTGCTGGGTCGTATGGTAGCTCAATATCCATCTGTTTTAGATATCATCAAATCAATTTCCATAGTGGCTGTACATACTTACTGGTCCACCAGCAGTGGATGATCCTTTTGCTCCACTCTCCTCCACTCTCCCTTTCTCCCCCCAACCCTCCCCTAATCCTCCTGGTATCTCTACTCCCCTTGTTGGCCCTGAGGGGTTTATCTATCCTGGGTTGCCCGTGTCGCAGGCTCTTATCTGTAGCAGTGTGCATGCTTATTTCCCCACACCCCCTCCAACACTTGTTACTTTCTGATTTTTTTAATTGGGCTAACTTTGAGGGTGTTTGGTGGTATCTCATAGTTGTTTTAATTTGCATTTCTCTTATGGCTAATGATTGAGAATATTTTCTCATATGTTTATTGGTCATTTTGATTTTTGCCCTTGTGAAACTTCTGTTCAGGTCCTTTGCCAACCTCTTCAGTGGGCAGTTAGTTTTCTCTCCTTGTAAGCTTGCAAAGTATTGTAGATTTTAGTAATAAGACCTTTGTCTGATGTGTCATTAGTAAATATTATTTCCCAGTCAGTGGGCTCTCTTATTACTCTCTTGGTGAATTCTTTCAATGTACACAGGTGACTTATCTTCAATATATTCCACTTGTCTATTTGGGACTCCTCTCTATTTATGTCCTTCCCGATTTCCGATAGCCTATGTATTCCCTGTGCCAAAGTTCTCAGGTTTGTCCCAATTCCATCATTAATGTCCCCAATTTGGGGGGGTTTACCTCCAGGTCTGTGATCTACCAGGAGTTTATTCTTGTGCATGAAGTGAGGTAAGGGTCTTGCTTCATTTTTCTGCAGGTAGATATCCATTTTTTTCCAGCACCACTTATTGAAGAGGGCATCCATTTCCCATTTGATATTTTGGGGGCCCTTATCAAAAATCAGTTGCCTGTATACTGATGTTTTTTTAAAAAATTTCTGGGTCTTCAGCTCTTTTCTATTGGTCTGAATATCTGTTGTTATACCAGCACCACATCATTTTGTCCACTGTAGCTGTAAAATACGTGCTAAAGTCAGGTAGAGCAAGCTTTCCAACTTTAGCCTTCTTCTTGAGGAATTCTCTCCTAATTCTGGGCTTCTTCCCTTTCCACATGATGTTAGTAATCAGCTTTTCCACTTCTTTGAAGAACTATGATGGTATTTGTATTGGGATAGCCAATCGAATACAAAAGCATACAAAAATAACTCACTATGACCAAGTGGGATTCATACCGGGGATGCAGGGATGGTTCAACATATAGAAGACCATTAGAATTATTCATCACATTTACAGGAAAAATTATAAAAACCATATGATATTATTGATAGATGTGTAAAAAAAAGCATTCAACAACATCTAACACTCATTCCTGTTTAAGACACTCAAGAAGATAGAAATAGAAGGAAATTTTCCAATTATTATACAAGCTAGATATGAAAAACCAACAGCCAACGTGGTAATTAATGGAGAAAAGGCAAAAACAATTCCACTGAAAAGAGGGACCAGACAAGGATGCCTCTTGTCTCCACTCCAATTTAACATTCTTTTGGAGGTCCTAGCTAACAACATAAGACAAAGAAAGGACATCAAAGGGATTCAACTGGGGAAGAAAAGGCAAAACTGTCATTATTCACAGATGATATGATTTTATACATTAAAATATCCCTGAAACTCCACAAGTAGAGTGTTGGACACAATATAGAAATATGGCAGTGTGGCAGGATACAAGCTCAACAAACAGAAGTCTATCAGACTGCTATACACATCAGAGAAGATCACAGAAGACCCAATTAAAAAAGTAGTACCCTTTACAATAGCCAAGTACAAATTGAAATACCTAGGGATATTCCTGACTGACAAAAGCAAAAAAATCTGTACAAGGAAAACTATAGAACATGACTGACCTCAACAAATGGAAGAATATCCCATGATCATTGATTGGAAGACTCAATATAGTAAAGATGTCAGTTCTGCCCAAGGCACTACATAAGTTTAATGCTATCCAAATACGAATACCATCATCCTTCTTCAGACCATACATTTCAGATTTGTCCCTCTATTAAAAAAATGCAGGAGCATTCATAATAATGTTCAGATACTTTTTTTCTGAAGCATTTATATGTGCAAGCTTAATTGGAAAGGACAAGAAGAAAACTTTCTGGCTGCAGGAACAGAAATATATGTTCTTTCCTATATTTCCACTCTTGTCATATATATTAATAATGCAATATTATTATCATCCTCCACTTCCCATTGTTGAAAGTCTGTTTCAAGGAAGTGAAAATATGTTCAAATATACTTAATTATATATATATATATATATAAATATACTTAATTATATATATATATATACTTAATTATATATATATATAACAGAAGACTCGATCCCCCAAATGAATCTTTTTTCTGAGTATACCACCTTTTAACTATAAACATCCCCAAGTGAACTCGGGATTGTTGTCTAAATTCTACACTTCCAGTACAAAAATGAAGTTACACGGTACCTCTGTTCTAGAGAATTAAAGATTGGTCACTTCATTTGACAGTAAAAGATCACTTCTTATTAAAGATTCACCAGAAAACTGAAGAAATTTATGAGTATATTTGAAAATGTGATTATCTTAATATGTACACAAATGTAAATATACATCTATTTTTATAAGTTGAAAACACAGAGAAGAAAAATGAAGAAAGATGTGCAGGATTAAATAAAAATTCCTGTTTCTTAAGAGAAATAGGATTTACATTTTTAGTATACTATTTGCATATGTGGGAGAATATTATATCTAAATAATATATGTTGGTGCTTTACATTCAATAATGTAATAAATAAAATACTTATATTTAGTAGACATTTCTGCTAAATATTTTGTTTCAAATAAATCTAGATTAAACAAGGGATATTAAATGTAATAAAATAAATGTATTATAAAAATTCAAATAAGCACCCACTAGAATTTCTGCTTAATACATATTATACTCTAAATCTTTTTCATATCATTATGAAGATGAACTAGTGTGCACTTAAGGATAAGTGTGATTAATTTGAATTCTCCAGGCAATATTTTAAAATCTAAAATTGAATGTACTATAACATTATATCAATGTATTCAGTCATCATTCATCCAATAGTAATTAATTTATAAAGAAAAAAAGCATCATGCTAGGCTTATTTCACTAAATTTAGAGCAGATTAATAATATATTAAGGATGAACCCATTTAAGTATGTAGGAAAGAAGGACATTTTATAATAAAGTTCAATTAATCTACAATTTAATGTTTAAATCTTGCTTTCTATTACTGTTACTCTTTAATCCTAGGAACCCTTGCCTTTCTCAGGGGGAAATAATGTGGAAGGAGCCTTCCCTCAGACCAACTGAACAACACTTAGCAATTCGAAAAAATAAGCCTATGATATTTGTAACCACATAGTGAGAGTTATCACATTATCAAATGTCACCAAAGAGGATATGTCAAGAGCTTTGAGAACCCTCCAACAGAACTAATTTGAAGCCCCACCCTGGGTGATGGTCATACACTGTTATACACTTTCCTGGAATTGGGTTTATCGTGCTATGCTGAAGTGTGTGCCTGAAAGCAGAAAAAATGCAGTCAGATAACAGTCCGTATTCTCAATTCTCCACGATCGTTTTCCTTGTTCTAAACATTTAGATGTTGGTCAAAGAATGTCACGTAACCTAGAAACTGAGAGAAAGACTAGTAAAGTTGAAAATTAAATGAACTCATGCAAAATGTTAAAAACTACCTTGTTGAGAAAAATTTATAAGCATAACCTTTTATGTTTTTGTTAAGCATAATTTAAAACTCTGTACATCTTTTATATAAGTATACTAAAGAGACAATACATATGAAACTATCAATGGGTTTATATCAAAATAATGAGATTAAATATTTTGTATATTCTCTAGATTTTCTGAGAGTTCTATAGTTGTCATATTTAATTACATAGGCACATCTTTCTCATGCTTCAGTAATTTTTCATTTGCTCCATACATATTTGTAATATGCCATCAACTCTTTGAGATATAGTTTGGTTATCACTTAGTGCTAGTGATTAACAGAACACTGACAAGACTATTTACAGTCTCATAGTTAAAATCAAGGTGTGAGAAGTTATCCCCCATGCTTGATGGAAGAAATTGGAAAGTCACATTTAAACGTCTATGCATTAATCAGGGGTAAAGGAATAGGGTCATAAATGCAAACAGTCTGTCATAATCATGAAAATTATTGAGCTACACAGAGAAAACAAAGTAAATTGTTATAATACTAGTATTAAAATAATACAACTATTAAAATAATACAATTCATTCTTGTATATTTGTTTATTTTGAATCCTGGTAAAGAAAAACAAACAAATTGGAATCTACTTGGCATGTTAGAAAAAATACAACTAAAATGGAGCATGTCCAAAATATTAAAAATTGACCTTAAATATTAAAATCTGAACTACTTCTTCATATAAGAGTCATAAAAAGAAAATACTTATACATGGCTAACAGCTGTGTTCACGTTGCTTTGGTTGACTAAGATTGTCAATCCTCTTGTCTATGTGTGTTAATCAGCAACCAGGGTCAGGAAGCAAGTTCCTCCTAGTGTACAAAAGCTTGATTAGAATCTCTGACGAGATTGGCAGATTTCACAGAACATCTGGCGTGGCTTTTTTCAAGGACGAACTTTAAGTAGTATTTGACATTAACACTCTTCCTAAGAAATGAAAATGAGGGGAAAAAGATCTCAAAGAAATAGATTAACAAGAGGAATAAAAGCAAAGAGTACCAAAATTCTATTCAGATGTATTCTTAACATATTCTAAAAATTATATACTTTTTACTTACTTTTTGAACACCAGGCAAATAGCTTTCACAAGCAATGTTGGTAATTGGAGTTAGAAATTGAAGGTAGATGCTGATTACACAAAATTAAATATCAAATTGACTAGAGTTATAAATGGTAAATATAGCAAAATAACTAAAAAGAGAGACAATACATAAATAATAAAATATTTCAAGAATAGAGAAACTTAAAAATGCTATATTATTCTCATGCACAAGGACCTTATACAAATACAATTAAAAAGGAGAACACAGATACTTGGAATCAATATTGTAAAAGACCTTGAAAGTAAGTAAAACAAAGCCCTAACCTTAAGTCCAAGACTTTAGGTAAGAAAAATCAGTCCTGGGGTAACTTCAATAAAGGAAAATCAATTGGCAAGGCTATTCTAACCACAGCCTTTGTCATTCCCACAAAATGACTGGGTGTGACCATGCAAATAAGATGTAAAGGATTCTAGGGAGGGGATTGGTCCATTTCACCATTTCTCTCTGGGTATAAAGTGAGCCATCACCGGACACGGGAAGGGATTCCTTCAAGGAGCAGAAAGAAAGTCACAAGTGAAGCTTGTGCAAAGATCCCTGTGCGAAGAAGCAATGGTAGTAGAAAGCATGGAGTAATGCTGGCAGCTGCAGAAATCTGAAGACAGAATAACAGGCTTTCCTGGCTCATGGATGGAGTAAAGCCGTGTGCTTTTTGACTTTGGCCAATCTAAAAGAGATTTGTAGCACCTGTCCTAAGAGGGCAGAGGCTGAAAAGCTAAGGACCAGAGGGGAGACTTACCTATCAGCATGGCCTGGAGAAGGTGCTGCAAACAAAGGGACTGTATGTAACCTTAACACTTTCTGAGGTTGAATTGCTGTGACCTGTTACCTTCCCTACTGAATTCCAATAATCCTGAGTAGTGTCTGTGAGCTGTGTGTGGCCATTGCAAAGTATTAACAAACTTAACAAAGAATTAGAGTATGATGGGAGGGATATTTGGTGTCAGAATAGCCTTAAGAAAGTTGTAAAGTAGAGGCATGTCTCATCTTTAAGTTGGAAGAATCAGTCTACGGTTGGTGTGGAGTTGGATTCTCACTCTCAGTGAGAACAGAGGTAAGATATGATCTCCATGCCATCTCCTTAGTGGCTCAAAGTGTTAAGTGTATGGATACTTACTGAAACATTGGTGCTTCCAATCCTGAGACAAAATGATTCATCATTTCTAAGACATCACATTAATTCAAATTTCCCTGGAATGCAGGCATATTCTCAAACCCAGAGGGTAACCATGATTGAGAGTCAACTAGATAACTACTGATCTTGATAATAGAAATCTTTGAAAAATTATGATTGTTATACTTTTAAATATATATCTAAAAACCTGGCACCTTTAGCTGTAAATTAACCTGTTTGATAACATATTGAAAATAAGATCATTAAATTAATCCTAAGAAGTCTTTTAAATTACTTTGATCACTATTCCATGATTTTATTTTAATTTAAGGTCTCAACTGTTGTATATCATTAACCTCTGTAACAACCCGATGCAAACAGGCATGCGTAAAAGATTCAAACTTAAAGTGACCTATGAGGACAGAGTCATTATATAGGGTTTCCAAGACGCTACATCTTGATGGGAGGAGACTACCACTTCATTCTCTTTCACTGCGAAAACTAGGCAATAAGTAATGAAGTCTGAGGAAGAACTGATGTATTTGAAATATAATATTATCAAAGGATATTCCATAGAACAAATAAATCTGTCTTGGAAAGAGGACACCAAAGCTCCTCCTTAGGATTGAGGATGCAAAATATTTATCTTAAGCACTTTAGACATGCTGTCAGGAGGGATTAGTCTCTGGAAAAAGAAATCATGGATCGTAAAGTGTGAGATCAGTGAAAACCAGGAAGCCTCTCAATGAGATGGATTGAAAAAGTGTCTGCAACAGGGGCCGTGATGTCTACATGGAGACGAGGAAGGAACAGAGATGAGCAGTGTTTTATACAGAGTCCCTCTGGGTCAGAACCTATGCCAGAGCACCTCTCGGGAAATAGTGCGTGCTAAGTATTGGCCAGCCACTTCTGACCCGCGGGCTCAAACATAGCAATGAGTGTGAAGAGGGTGCCGGCTGCTGCTGTTGGGCAGCCCCAGGCCATTTCTACTAGCAGCAGCCCAATAGCCCTATGGAAAGGAGCCTGTCCTGTGCCGACCTCACAATTGTTGCTGTGGTTGAGCCTATTGTTGCAGCCACTGTGTCATTTCATCTTTTCACAGCCCTCCTCTTTTGTCCTGACACTCTACTTTACCAACCATAGTATATATTTCCTGAAATCAGTCTCTGCTGATAATATGTTCAAACTATAGAAGATGCAGTCTCACCATTCTTGTTTCTAGGGAGCCTTCTGGCTGCATTTCTTCTAAGACAGGTTTATTTGATCTTTTTACAGTCCATGGTACTTTCAATATTGTTTTCAGTATCATAATTCAAATGCACTGATTCTTTTTCATTCTTCCGTATTGCATGTCCAACATTCACATACGCATCAGGCCATTGAAAACATTGTCTTGCGTCAGGCACTACTTAGTCATCAAAGTAACACCCTAGCTTTTCACGTCTTGTGCGACAGCCTTGCCTAGTGAAATGCTTCCTTTGAGTCCCTGACTGCTGTTCCCAGGAGCATTGACTATGGATTCAACCAAAATGAAATCAATGACCAATTCAATATTTTCTCTATTTAACATGGTGTTCACTATTGGTCCAGTTGGGAGGATTTTGGTTTTCTTGACATTGAGTTAATACTGAAAACTAAAATCCTTCATTTCATCAGCAAGGGCTTCAAGTCCTCCTTACTTTCAGCAAGCAAGGCTGTGTCATCTGCATGCTATTAATGAGCCTTGCTCCAATCCTGATGCCAGGTTCTTCTTTCAAGTTTGCTTTGAGGACTAAGTGTGCCTGATCTAAGTCTCATATGATATTTTGAATGACCTCGTGTGTTAGTCTGGGTAGAGTAGAGAAACAAATTCATCAAGAGACTCATATGGGTATAAGAAAGAGCTTTATATATAAGAGCAGTTGAATGTTGAGAAAACATCCCTGTCCAGTACAGATCAAGTCCTTATGTCTGATATTAGTCAATATGGCTGATATCAATCTATAAAGTCCTCTTCAGACCCATGAAACACAGTCAATGATGCCGAATACAGGAAGATCATAGGTCAGTGGGTGGGAAGTCTTGTGGATCCAATGGTATTGTAAGCATCTCAGCTATGGCAGCGGTCTCCACATAGCTTCTCCAGTTCCTAGGACACAGGGTCTATTAGTGTAGGGTCATGTGTCTTCTCAATAGAGCATCTCTCAGGGAGTGAGTAGTGATAGAGTGTCTCTCCTACCTCCAAGGAGGAAATCCAGAAATTCCCCAAATCCTCAAGGGAGGGCCATGCCCACACTGAAGACTCATTGTCTATGAACCGATTGACAAACTAGGCTCTACCCCTTAATCCTCTCAAGTCCCAAAGTGACACCAGATAATGTAACTAACACAGACCCCTGCTTTGTCAATTTTACACTTTCACAAAATTCTTTAACCAAATATAATTTTCAAACCAACAATAATAAAATCACATCTGTACCTAACAGCATAAAACTGAAATGATTATAATTCAATATGTGCCACCCTCATGTAAACATAATATTCTATAAGTGACAAAACAAAAATATCTTATGCCTAACAATTGCAGTTAAGTAATACCTACACTTTAATTCTATAATCCTATGAATATATTTCCCCCATTTATGAAAGTTTGTAAGCTAACCATTTCATGCCTTTATCCTCTCAATTTCGGGTATTCAATTTCTGTACTGTCCACTTACATCCACCCAGTGCTCTGAGAAGACGATCATATCCTTTGATGGGAAGAATCTTCATTCTAGTTGGAACCTTGTGACCTTCTGTCAGGCATTTTCTCTAAGCAGCATGGGTTCTAAGAAATTCAAATGGCGATTTCTACCCCTCTGCTCAAAATAAACATTAATTACATTCATTTACACCATTTCAAAGAGAAATAACCAAAGACTGCAACCAAACAAAATAATCAAAATGATAACTTCCTATATTCTTTGCAGAAAACAACCCAGTAAACTGCATGGAAACATCTGACTTCTGGCTAGCCAAAGAAGACACACTACCATGAGGCAGAAGTCAAACAAACATCTGCTCTCCATCATTATGATTTACTTCTCCAGTACCCCACTCCTGGTTCAATAGAGTGATTGTTCATTGGGGGACAGGAAATAATCAAACTTTTGCAGGATTACTGGGTACTGACTCTGAACTAACACTAATTCCAGAAGATGCAAAATATTTCAAAGGCCTGCCAGTCAGAGTTGGGCATATGGGGTCAAGTTTTCAATGGAATTTTAGCTCAAGTATACTTCCCATGGGTCCAGTGGGCCCCTGAACCCAACCAGTAGTTATTTCCTCATTTCTAGAATGCATCATTGTAACAGACATACTTAGTAACTGGCAGAATCCCCACATTGGATCCCTGTAATGTGGAATGGGGGCTATTTTTGGAGGAAAGGCCAAGTGGACACCATTAGAACTGCCAGTGCCTAGGAAAATAATAAACCAAAAATAATAATAAAAAAATAATAAACCAAAAGCAGTGCCACCATCAAAGACTTGAAAAATACAGGGGTAGTGATTCCTACCACATCCCCGTTTAACTTATCTATTTGGCCTGCAGAAAAGACAGATGGATCTTGTAGAATGACAGTGGATTATTGTAAATTTAACCAGGTGGAGAATCCAATTGCAGCTGCCATTCCAGATGTAATTTCATTGCTTGAGCAAATTAATACTTCTCTTGGTACTTGGTATGCAGCAATTGATCTGGCTAATGCCTTCTTCTCAATACCAGTCTCAAAGGACCACCAGAAGCACTTTGCCTTCAGCTGGCAGGGGCAACAATACGCTTTCACAACTCTCCCCCAGGGGTACAACAACACTTATACCCTGTACCATAATTTAGTCTGATAGAACCTTGATCACTGGTCTATTCAACAAAATACCACACTCATCCATTATATTGATAACATTATGCTGATTGGACCCACTGAGGAGGTTGTTTCAAATACTCTAAATTCATTGGTACATCTGAGTGTGCAAGAGGTTGGGAAATCAACCCCATGAAGATTCAGGAATCCTCCACCTCAGTAAAATTTCTAGGGCTTCAGGGGTGTGGGGCATGTCGAGACATTGCTACTAAAGTGAAGAAAAAGCTATTGCATTTTCTCTCTCACCATTCCCACCCCCCCACCCCCCAACCCCCCGTGCCCCCATCGCTAACAACTAAATAGGAGGCACAACACCTAGTGGGCTTCCGGATCTTGGAGGCAATATATCCTGCATTTTGGTGTTCTAATTTGACCTATTTATCAAGTGACATGAAAGGCTTCAAAGTTTGAGTGGGGCCCAGAGCAAGAAAAGGCTCTTCAACGGGTTCAGGCTGCCGTGAAATCTGCTTTGTCACTGGGGCCATAGGATCCAGTAGACCTAATGGTGCTAGGAATGTCAGTTGGAGATTTAGATACAGTGTGGTGTCTTTGGCAGACCCTTATGGGTGAATCACAGTGTAGATTTGGATTTTGGGATTTGGGCGTAAAGTCCTGCCATCCTTGGCACACAACTACTCACCTTTTAAAAAATAGCTTTTGGCCTATTATTGGGCATTAGTGGAGACTGAACTTCTCACCATGGGCCACAAAGTCACCATGAGGCCTCAGCTGCCCATCATGTATTGGGTATTGTCTAACCCTCAAAGTCATAAAGTTGGATGTGCACAGCAACACTCCATTGTTAAATGGAAGTAGTATATACTAGATTGGGCTACAGGAGTACCTGAAGGTACAAATAAGCTGCATGAAGAAGTGGCTCAAATACCCAAAGTCTCCACTCCCGTCACAGAACCTTCCTTCTCCCAGTCTGTACCTATGGGCTTCTGGATTAGAAAATGCATGCTCGGATTACTGATGGATCTGGGCAACAAGCAGATGACACTTGTAAGTGGACAGCAACATCATTATAGCCCCTTTCTGGGATTTCCATAAAGGACAGCGGTGGAGGGAAATCCTCCCAATGGTCAGAACTCTGAGCAGTGCAACTGGCTGTTCAGTTTGCCTGGAAGAATAAATTGCAAAATGTGAGATTGTATAATGATTCATAGACTATGGCTAATGGCTTGCTGATTATCAGGGAATTGGAAGGTACAAGAATGGAAAATTGGTGACAAGGAGGTGTGGGTAAGAGATACGTGGATAGACTTCTCTGAATGGGCCAAGAAAGTAAATATAATCGTGTCTCGTGTGAACACTCACTAAAGGGTCACCTCTGAAGAGGAGGTCTTTAACAATCAAGTGGATAAGATGACTTGCATGGTGGAGACTAGTTCTCCTCTTTCCACTGCCACTCTTGTCATTGTCCAATGGGCACATGAACAAAGTGGATATGGCGGCAGGGATGGAGTTTATGTATGGGCACAGCAACATGGATTTCCACTCACCAAAGCTGACTTGGCCACTGCCACTGCTGAGTGTCCCATCTGCCAGCAGCAGAAGCCAAGATTGAGTCCAAGATATGGGACTGTTTCACAGGGAGATCAAGCAGAAATCTGGTGGCAGTTTGATTACATAGGACCACTTCCATCATGGAGGGTACAGCATTTTGTTCTTGCTAGAATAGAAACCTACTCTGAATATGGAAGTGTCTTCCCTGCACACAATGCTTCTGCCAAAGCTTCCATTCACAGACTTACAGAATGCCTTAACCACTGGTATGGCAACCCACACAGCATTGCTTTTGATCAAGGAACTCACTTTACAGCAAATGCAGTGCGGCAATGGGCCCATGATCATGGAATCAACTAGGGGGTATCATGTTCCTCATCATCCTGTAGCAAATGGCTTGATAGAACAATAGATTGGGTCCCAAAGAAACAATTATGGCACCAGTTAGGTAACAACAACTTGTGGGGCTGAGCCAATGTTGTACAGGAGGCTCTATATGCTCTAAACCAGCGGCCAATATATAGTGCTTTGTCTCCAATAGCCGGGATTCTTGAGTACAGGAACCAAGAGATGGAAGTTAGAGTGGCACCACTCACTATTACTCCTAGTGATCCACTTGCAGCATTTTTGTTCCCTGTCTCAGCAACCCTATGTGATTTAGGCCTGGAGGGCCTGGACCTGAAGGAAGGAAGTCTCCCATGTGGAAAAACAGCATGGGTTCTACTGAATTGGCAGCTGAAAATGTCCCCTGGTCACTTTGGGCGTCCTATGCTTTTGAATCAATAGGTCAGGAAGGGTGTCATTGTGGTGAGTGGTGTGATTGGTCCTGATTATTAAGGAGAAAGTGGAGTGGTGCTGCATAATGGCGGTAAAGAAGGCTATGTCTGGAATCCTGGAGTTCCGTAGGCCGACTCTTAGTGCTACCATGCCCTGTGATTAAAGCAAATGGTAAGGTAGAGCAACCTAATACTGTCAGGACTTCTAATGACCCAGAACCCTCAGGAATGAAGGTCTGGGTCACCCCACCAGGCAAAGAACCACACCCAGCTGAGGTTTTGGCCAAGGACAAAGTAATACGGAATGGGTAGTAGAAGAAGGTAGCTTTACCTATCAGTTACGACTACGTTATCAATTGCAAAAGTGAGGTTTGTGATTGGTAGTTTATCTTCTTTATATGTACTTATTGAGTATCTTTCCTTTGTTCACCTATGATGTACCAAATCCAATTAAATTTAGTGTGTTTTCATTTATATGTATGATAGATGTTTGCTGTTAGGTCTAAGTGTGATTTCATTAATGCCTGGAATTTTTATATGGTTGAAGAATTGTGTACACGTTCCAAGTTAGCAAGGGGTATACTGTAATAGGTAGGTTTATTGTGTCGACTTTGCCAATAGGAACATGTGAGATTAATAGGTCACAGTTTGATTGGAGGGCAAAGAGATAAATGGCCCGGCAAACTGTGCCTCTCTCTCTCTCTTGCTTTCTGATGATTTGACCAGCATGCAGCTGATAGTTCTCAGCCTCAACTTGTGAGCTACACTAACTGTGGGACTGCAAACCCATGGATTGTGTCACTAGCTTGAGGTTCCTTTGAGGCCTGCTTCGCCACACTGCTGGTGTAAGCATTGCTTGAGTTTGGGACTGTGGATCTTATTGTTTTGCTGACCGTTGGTTACCCACCCTGCTGTGTGTTGCCTGTGACTGGACTGCCTGCATTGCTCAAGGGAAGAGTCAGTTGTCTGTTCCCTTGACCTTGGACCCAGTGGCTTTCATAAGTTGAAGGACTGACAGTATATTAACTGTTCTACAGAAGTGAGTTGAACTGAGTCCTCTGTATTGCTGTGTGGGCTAATTAGCTCTCATATTCCTTCATGTTGTGTGTGTGTAATAATAATCATATATATTCTTATATATATATTCATATATATTTATTTTTGTAATCATAAGTGTCCTGGTTTTGTTTCTTTAGAGAACCCTAACATACCTCATATACATGTGAAAGTTGGATATTGGATACGGAAGATTGAAAAGGAGTGTTGAGTTTGAATCAAGAAACTGGTGAAGAGCATTGAAAGTAACATAGAATACCAAAAGGTGAAACCCACCTTCCTGGAAGATGTATGGCCAGAGTGCTCCTTAGTGACAAGCATGGTGCAACTGTCTTAGATAAATTGGACGTGTCAGGAGAGACCAGTCTCTGGGGAAGTACATTATATTTGGTAAAATAGATGCATAGTGAAAAAGCAGAAGGCCTTTGACAAGATGGATTGACACAGTGTATGCAACAATGGCTCCCAGCCCAGGAATGGGTGTGAGGAGGATGATGCAGGACTCTCAAAAACGCAACTCACTGACACCAAGTCAATACTGACTCATAGTGATCCCTTGTGGGTTTTAGAGAATATAATGGCTTAAGGGAGTAGATATCCAAGTCATCTTTTGCCTGTGGAGCTGCTGGTGGTTTTGAACTGTTGACTAGCATATTGCAGCCTAAGGCATAACCACTCCATCACCAGAGCTCCACAGTGCAAAACTAGGCAGTTTTTTGTTCTGTTGTGCACCAGGTCACTGGAGGTTAGAAACAACTCCATGGCACTTAGCAATAGCAATAATATTTGTGTCTTGCTAGAAACACAAACACAAATGAGTGTGTATACCCCCATCTCACCCCGAACAATACAAAACAGAATAAAGCTCTTCTGGGTGGAACTTTTGTAGCATGTAATTTTCCCACTAGCAGAGCATCAAGTAAGTCTGTCTGAGTTAGTGCACCCAGTGGCATTGCCTGGGAAGGTTCTCTCAGGTCACATTGATTTTTTTTTCTTTCATAAAAGAAGTTTCACTTGAACCTCAATTCTCTGTGAGGGTTGATTTAAGAGAACAGCATGCAGCTTTGAAACTCTATTTCCTGCTCTGGGAAAATGCCACAGAAACTATTGATGTGAAATGCAGCTTACAAGAACAGCAATATCAGAAAAACTCAAGTGTGCGAGTTGTTTTATCATTTCAAAAAAGGTGTAATGTTGATTGATGTCAGACCTTACTCTAGACATCCTTTCTGTGTGACTTCTTTTTGTTTCTGAGAATGAATAAAGACATGAAAGGTCAGCAATTTGATGACATAGACAACCTGAAGAAAAAAAATGAGGGAGGTGCTGTCAGCCATCCAAACAGATGAGTTTGAAAAATACTATCAAAATTGGAATCCCAGATTTGACAAATATGTAAGTGGAATGGAGAGTACTTTGAAGGTGACAATGTTTATTTATAAAAATATTAAATACATAGCTTTGAAAAATATCTGGTTTTGGGGGGGTTCCCTCACATATATAAATACCTAATAAGACTACAACATAATTTAATGTTATTTTAATGCAGCACACACCATATTAAACTAAACAAAATACTTAAAGGGGGATTTTAAGAAGATGAAAAAGCTAGATTATTATATGCAGTGGTCTAGCTTTAAATTAAATATATCAAATATTAATAAGCATTTAGTTATTTTATTTCAGATTAAATAATATTTCCTCTATCCCCCAAAATACTGACAAAATATTATTTAGTGCATATCAAATAATTATAAAACAAAACTGAAGTTACATTATATTTTTGAAGGTAGTATCCACATTTTATGAAAGTCTGCCATTTAAAATATAAGGCCATAGTTTATAGCTTCACATAAGAATTAAAGAGATTTTTAAATAATTATTTAATTTTCAAACAATGTTAGACATTTCACATTATAGATGCATATATTAAGAATAACATTTAAAATAGCTTCAAGAGTTAAATGAAATTATTATTCTTTTTATTTTTATATGCAAAAAGAAAGCACAATATATAATGAACATCATAATTATTATTCAGGGAAGAACTGAGAATCTGGGGCAATCTTTAACAATACAGGAGTATAAAATATTTATTCAAACTGAAAAAATAATCTGAAGGTCAGTACTAAATTGTACCAGGTAAAATTAATAAAAAGGCAATACTTTGTCAAAATATATTCTACTCAGTTATTAAAATTCAAAGGTGGCATATTAAATTTCCTCATATATTTTTATGAAGTGTTATTGTTTAGTGCTTTCTTGGATTAAAATTATTTTTGTTTGGCTTGATTATTATAAAATATAAAAGCATAGGATTTGAGGAATAGAATTTTTGTAAAACTATTTTGGAAGCTGTAAAGTGGATTTAGTAGTAAAACACTTAGAGGATATGTAATAGTGGAGAATGGTTGTATGATCTAACATTTAAGTGGACAATTAACTAAGATGAACAAATTCATTGTCACCAAGTTGATTCCTGCTCATAGAAACCCTATAGAACAGAGTAGACCTGCCCCAGGGAGTGTTTGAGACTGTAAATCTCAAAAGCAGTAGAAATCGCCCTGTCTTTTTCTGAATGGGAATGACAGTTTTGACTGGCTTACCTGGTGCTTGGGAGTCCTATGCATAACCACTGTGCAACCTGAGCTCCCCAAGGAAGATGAAAATCAGCTCAGTTTCTACCATGCAAGTCTTCAAAATTTCAGAGAATGGCTGCAACTGCCACTAGAAAATGAGAGTGTCGATAGATGTCTTAAATAGGAGAATTACTGGATTAATTAATTAATTTGATTTTTTGCATACAATGTGCATGCTCATAAAACTTGCGCAGTATCATAGTATTCAGGGAAACTAACATGTGAGGTTGTTGCATGGTTTTCCAAAATGTGCAGTCTACGTTATTTATATTAAACAAGATACTTTAACGGTTATTTTGGGGTTTTTCTTTTATAAAGTACATGCCTTTCTATCTTCTTTCCAGATGAGCCAATTAACTTCTTTCTCTGTCCAGCACAAGTATAGGAGTTTCTTCAATAAAAGACAAATGGGTCTGTGACCTTGGCCACCTGGGTTAAAGTAGAGTACAGAATATGTTTAAATCACGTACCGAGAATAAACATTTGTAAGTCTAACATGATAAGTGACTCTAGTTGCTGTTTAATGAAAACACAGAGATAAGAGTACTGAGAATCTTAGTCACTTTGGGTAACGTGAACACACTTTTGGTCAGGTAAGTACGAGTAAGTCCAAAAGAACTTCATGTTCAAGTCAAACTCATGCCGCAACATCGAGTTGATTCTACTCTTAGCAATCCAATAGAACAACATAGAAGTGTTTAATAGAGATTCCAAGGCTGCACATCTTTACAGAAGCAGATTGCTGTATCTTCTCCTCTGAGTTTAAACAGCAGAGCACTTGAACCATGGGCATCCTGTGCCGTGATGCAGACCTCCGGTACTTAGACGTCGAAGCCGTGAAGGGAGCACCAAGGCCCAGTTTTGAAACACTTTGCTGCTAAATGAAAGGTCTATGGTTTGAATCCACCAGTGGCTCCAGAGAGGAGCAGGTCGGATCATCTGTTGTGGTGAAACATGATGCCACCACCAGACACCCTGTCCCATTCTGTCCTGTTGTATTGGTATGAATCGACTTTGTCTCCGTGGAACCTAAAAATAACAGCAATGATGCCATAAGCCTTGAGTCGGTTAGCATATCATGACATTGACTTATTAATTCAGTATGTATGATGTAACATAGGAGATCATTCAAATTTTTAATTATTCTGTACTTCTTGATTCACCCCAGAATACTTTAACTAGAAATCATGTAAACTATATGGAAATGTTGACATTTTCAAAAATTATATGTACACATATGTTTCTAGAAATAGCTGCTCTTCTAAATGAGGCGCAGTTGCAATACAATCTTAGTATATGGGAATTTCACTAAATATTAATAGATCACTCCCTCACTCTCTGCCATGGAGTAGACATACCAATTCATAGCGACCCTAAATGATAGAGTAGGTGCCCCCATAGGTTGCTGAGACTATAACATTTGCTGGAGTAGAAAGCTATTAAAAGATCAGAAGAGGAAAAATCAAAATAGTATACCTTCATTTGTCAGTATTTTCTTTCCTAAGGCAGATTTCATATCTAAAGTAGCTAAATTGATTTAAACTAAAACTAAGATTAAAAATAGAGTTTCATACATTTTTTCTTTATAATTACTAACAGTGATATGGTGTAAGGAGGATTGTTTTGAGAATATAAAACTCTACTGTTAATTCAAACAATAAAATTAGTCAAAAACACTTGTATTATAAAATATCACTACTCTGTAAGAATTCAGTTTAAAATTGTGATCATTAAGATGTATGTCTTCTGAAATTAAAAGAAACTCATGTGAAATTTTGCTTGATTACTCTACATTATTATAAATATCATGCTGGGCTTGTTTTCAATTCTGTAATGAGAAAGAATTGTAGGCTCTTAAATATCGTGATTGCTTACTAATATCCAACAAATTTCTTTGTAAAAATGTATTGGATATCCTGACATCTCTCCTGTTTTGTTTTCAGTAGGCACTGCATACAGTTACTCAGTTTTATCAAGTTTTTAGATGGGTAATTACTTATCCTGCAGTAAATTCTGTATGGCTACTGTTCAAAGACTGTAAAGTTATTTTAAAAATAAATTCCATAAAGCGTATAATCTATCTAGGGACAAAATACACAAAAATTGAATTTATCTAGAGATGATCACACAGAAAACACACTCCTAAGATTTTGATGATCCATATCTCTCTGATTTTACCTATATAACATATGTAAATATGTGTGTGTATGTATAGATAGAATCACACAAATAAGCACACATACATACACACAATATGTACACACAAGAATAAGTAAAATTTATTGCTACAAATTCATATAAATTTTTCCTAAGCAAAAATATCGAAACGTGATGCTATTGCTTCTCAATTTTCCCACATCTAGGTCTCAGCATTGCTGAAGGCGATCTTTCTAACCCTTTGCTGAAGAATTCAGTACCCGTCGAGTGGCGCCACATCCGAACAGCTGCAGTTATCCTCAAGGGACTCCAATTCTGCTCCTTTAAAATTGAATTTGCTTTTGGAGAACAAATGGAAGTCTCCAGCAACAAGATCAGCGATACAGATTAAGAAAGCTGAGGTTTCTCCATGTGATTGTCAGAAGACCATTCTCACAATCTGCAAATAATGATCAGGTCTACTGTCCTTGGGACAAATTTTGGCATTTTCTCCTCAGTGCACATATCAATTTCTAATATTTTAACTCCATCTTAAGAAAATTTTATGATCCATCCATTACCATTGATAAAAATTACCCCTTTTAAGTCCCCCAAACCATTGTCATAACCTGCTGAGCTGAACTCAAGGCCTTTTCTATAACTGGCCTCTCAGATCTCCTTGGAAGCCATGATGTTGATTGGACCTTACTCTGTTGATCATAATAGAAATCCAAGAGTCATTCCCAGCAACAACTACTTCCTTAAATATATGTTTACTAGCTTTGATCTTATGCAAAAAGCGACGAAAAGCTCAGGAAGAAACTTCTGAACGCTTTTGTGACAACTATGCAGTGCAAAGATGTCCAAGTCTAAGACATTCACTTAAGATTGAAAATGCTGAGCCATGCAATATCTTAAAATCAATAGTTATCACGGAACCAGTAATTCTATAATCTTCTTCCACCATTTGTCTAGGTTGCTGGTCTTCCCTCTTATGGCTGAGCTATGAGGCATTCTCAAAACACCTGAGCCATTTAATATCAATGTTTCATGTGCAGCAGTATTCTTGTGAATTGTTGAAAAATTTAATAATTTGAAAATTTGTCCACTTGAGTTTAGCTAAGTTCAAAATAATTTTTCCCATGGCATGAAAAACATCTTTTTTGAAAGTACTCTAATGAGATTGAGCCTAGTACAACACAGAGAAAACAGTTTTCCAATCATCAGGCTCTCATTCATTAGCGAGACGTTTGATTAATAAACCCATGTGTGTGTGAACAAGAATTCAAGCAATCTTTTTTTATCTAGCAATTGTTGTTACTTGGTGTGGTAGAATAGGTAATACTCAAGGGAGCCATCTTTTTAAACATGATGAAAAACTGCCAGGTCCTGTGACATCATCCCATTGTCGCTATGTTTGAGTCCCTTTTTGAAACTGTTAATCTCATTGGGAAAAGGACAACATGAGTACTGCGTGTTTCACTAACTTTTTTTTTCTTTCTTCAATAGGACTTTTGGATATTCAAAATATCATTATCAACTTAAAAATTAACCTGCTGTATTAATGAATTCACCCCTAGTGCGATGGTTGGAAGTGCTTCTTTTTGGTGAGGAATGTGATGTTAGTTGGTATTGATGAAGTTGTTACTCACAACTGTTTTTTCGGGTTTGCGTTGGCTAGTGTGAAGGGTGGTCAACTCTTTGTGATGATAAAATTTGATAATAACTGCTCATAAAATTAAATAGTTAAGAACACAGATGTATATTTCAATGAATGTCTCCTCAAAGTGAGACTTTCCCTATTGCTTATGTAACATTTATAGAGTTCAAGCAATGGCCAATTCTTGTACCTAGCTTTCAGCTCATCATCCTTTTGCAGTTGAATGAGCCTATGATATGTATGGCTTTGACTTAGCAGCCACATAATCCAGTCCAATATCTAATATTCAATTAGATTTTTTGGCATCATGTATTTGTGACACTACTATTGAAACTACATTGTTGAGTCACAACAATGGTACACAGACACTTTTTTTGGTGCTTGATGCATTCGCATATAATTAAATCACTAGGATCTTGACTGAGATAATTCAGTTCTCTCATGAGAAATGCAATGAACACTTTTTGTGAGCCAACTGTGCTAGCCTGGGGAGACCAGAGAAACAAGTTCATTGAGACACTAATATGTGTATAAGAAAGAACTTTATACACAAAAACAATTGAATATTGAGGAAACATTCCAGCCCAGGCCATATCCAGCCCATATGTTTGATATTAACCCATATGTCTGATACCAATCTATAAAATCCTCTTCAGATTCACGAAACACATGCAATGAAGCCGAATGCAGACAGATCACAGGCCAGTGGGTGGATAGCCTTGTGGATCCAGTGACGGTGTAAGCACCTCAGCGATGGCAGGTGTTTCTATGTGGCTTCTTCTGGATCCAGAGATCTGTCCCATCACCCTCTCTCCATGTGTCTTCTCCAGAGGAATGTCTCCCAGGGAGTGAAACTGTGTGCTACCTCCAGTGAACTATTAATCTAGCACCTTCAAATGAGGTCATCAAGCTACTCCTGAGTGACAAGCTAGACTCCACCCCTTCACTCTGAATCCTCAAATTGACACCAGATCACCAACCATGGCTGGAGCTCTGTCTGTAATAAGGTTACTTAACTTTTCAATTATTAACAAAAGTGAGGTAGTTAGTTTATTGTTTCAACCTGGATGATATACACGTGGGGTTAATTGAAGGGCAGAGGGATAAATGGCTGAGTGAGCCTCGCCTTTCTAGTTCTCAGGTTTCTTGCTTTCTGATGATCTGATCAGGGTGCAGCTGACTTAGCCAGTACCCTGCTTCAGCTTTCAAGGCTTACTTCCTGCAAGACATCCCCAAGAAGAGGCTGCTTGGACCTACCCTGATGCAGTCCTTGGTGCTGGAGCACCCAGGTGAAGACCCCTGCCACCGCTGAGATGCTTACACATTCACTGACTCGGCTTTCCTCTTGCAGTCCGTATCATTGCGTGTTTTGTGAGAGGAGGACTTTGTGGATTGGTGTTGGACCTATCGGTTAATGTTCGACTTGTGGAATTGGGCAGCACTGGATTGGGATGTTTTCTTGATGCACACTTAATCTTTATATAAAACTCTCTTATGCTTGAGTTTCTGTGGATATGTTTCTTTAAAGTACCCAGACTAGCATAGTAAGCTTATTTTCATGTATAAAACAATTCTTTCAAACATGTCCTCCCCTCTTATCGTACCATGCTTGACTTCCAGTGACAGCAGCCCCTCTCAATGGTCAAACTCTGCAGTTATACCACAAATCTAAACAGCTACTTTATCTAGACATCTATAAATGTCCTTTGCCTTCCAGCTCTTTCCAATATTTCCTTTGACTTTCCTCCTGTTCCACTATCATGCTCAGTCCCCACCAGGGTTTCAGCAATTCAGCAAAATGGTTACATTACCCTTGATCATGCCCAGCCACACCCTCCTTACCACCAATTTGGATCACTTGTTTTTCCCTTGTCCCTGGGTTTATTAACACCACTACCTTTCCCTCCCTCCCCCCTCTCCCTGGGAACTGTTGGTCCCAGTGTTTTCTCCTCCAATTGTTCATCTGGCCTATCTTATTTAGACAGACCTTCAGAGATAATAGCATGCACAAAAACAAGACAGACATGCACATATGCAAATATATTTATATATGAAGATGGGGAAATAGATTTGTGCATATATTTATAGGCTTAGTATTAAGGTGCCAGAAGAATATTGGGCCTCCACTCAAGTATTCCCTCAATGCAAGAATACGTTCATCTATTAAATTGGTATTCTATGATGCTCACCTTCCTGACACAACCTCTGAAGACAATCAAATGTGATGAAGAAAGCTGATGGTTCCCGACTACCAAAAGATATAGCACCTGGGGTCTTAAAGGCTTGAAGGTAAACAGGCAGCCATCTGACTCAGAAGTAACAAAGCCCACATGGAAGAAGCACACCAGCCTCTGTGATTACAAGGTGCCAAAGAGATCAGTTATCAGGCATCAAATAACAAAAATTCATATCATTGTGTGCTCACCTCCCTGATACTACCACTGAATACAAATGGGTGCATAAGCAAATGTGGCGAAGAAAGCTGATGGTGCCCGAGTACTGAAAGATATACCATCTGGGCTTAAAGGCTTGAACGTAAACAAATGGCCATCTAGCTCAGAAGCAACAAGGCCCAAATGGGAGAAGCACACCAGCCTGTGCAATCACAAGGTGTCAAAGGGATCAGGTATCAGGCATCATCAGAATAAAAAATCTTACTATAGTGAATGAGGAGGGGAGGGTCGAGTGGAGCCCAAAGCCCATTTGTAGGCCACTGGACACTCGCTTACAGAAGGGTCTTGGGGAGAAGATGAGCCAATCAAAGTGTGATGTAGCAATGATGAAAAACACAACTTTCCTCCAGTTCCTAAATGCTTCTATCCCCCACCCCCCACTATAATGATCTGAATCCTACCGTGCAAATCTGGCTTGACCAGAGGATGTACACTGGTACAGATGGGAACTGGAAACACAGGGAATCCAGGGCAGATGATCCCCTCAGGACTAGTGGTGTGAGTGGCGATACTGGGAGGGGATAGAGAGGGTGGGTTGGAAAGGGGGAACTGGTTTAAGGATCTACATGTGACCTCCTCCCTGGAGGACAGACAACAGAAAAGTGGGTGAGGGTAGATGTTGGACAAGGAAAGATATGACAAAACAATAATTTATAAATTATGAAGGGTTCATGAGGGATGGGGGGTGGGGGAGGGATGGGAAAAAATGAGGACCTGATGCCAGGGGCTTAACTGGAGAGGAAATGGTTTGAGAATGATGAGGGCAATGAATGTTTAAATATGCTTTACACAATTGATGTATGCATGGATTGTGCTAAGAGTTGTATGATCCCCTAATAAAATGATTAAAAAACAAACAAAAGAAAACAGCCACTTGAGGAATATATGTTAAGGCCTTTGACTCATCAGATAAAACCTGGAAATCTCCTGCAGAATTTCTTAGTGTTTTTTTCCATATATTCTATGACATCCGTGATCCAATCTGAGACATTTGACAGAGACCAACCAGTACTCTGAGACCATTGTACTTTGTCTGGTGCTCACAACGCCCTAGCAGCCACCATGCACTCTTTCAAATCCTCGGTCTCAACATGAGGCTTCAGCTTCTTCGTGATTGCTGGCCCACTACATAATTTATCTGAATAATGTCTTGGTCCCATGAGGCCTAGTGAAAGCAGCTTGTCACTCCCATCTGCCCTGATGATCATTGATTTTATCCAGAACCTCCTGATTCATTGAGTTTAGCATGCTTTGAGCTGTAATATCATCCAGATTGCCTTTTTCCCCCTTTTATTGCTAATGCATCACCACAAAATAGACACACTTTGACTTTAAGAACAACAAAATAGCCATTTATCTATTTATCTTGGAAAGATAGATGCTTTGTATCAACTTCTCTCTGTAGTAGCCATTTGTAAGATCACTCCACTTAAGTTTTGGTAACTATTGGGTGCCTCCTTTGCCAGGGAAACAACTTATTTTGCTTTGATTGCTCTTCAAATCCTGTGTATTGAATCTGGTTTTGAAATGTATTCAATGTTCATAACAACTCTTGAGGCTTTCCTATGAAAAGCAATTTCTTGAATCTTCATCTGAGATTCATCTTTTGCAAGGATTGTTGATCATGGACCTGTGGAGAAAGGTTAGATTTGAGTTATTTCCTGTATCAACAAACAAGTAGACCATCATTTATTATCAGAAGAAACGTCAACAAATTGCAAAGAATCATCTAATCACATCTCATTTCATCATCATCAACCCTGTAGTTTCACCACGGGGTGCTAACACTTTCATTTCCTGACGCTGCCTGTCTTCTGAGTCACCGCAATGCAGGTAGATGGGCCACAGGCAACCAATAAGAAGTATACATATCCATCCAGTCAGTGCTCATATGTACCCTATCTATTCCATAATTGGCATTGCTTACCTCTCCCTTAAAATTTACCACATTACTGTGATTCAAGTAATATTAATATATGTTGTAATGACAAGAAATACCCACATTCATTGAATTTCAATTCCCAAAGGCAGTTGCCTTGGCAGGCAAGCTGAAATTATGCTATGAGCCTTATACAGAAGTGCCCCACCCTGGGTTAGATGCTAGCCCCACAGGGAAGACTTATGTGTGCCAAGTCTCCTGATCTTCTTGCAGTCTGCAGCCAGTATGCGGTTGAAGGAACCTTGGAATTTCAATTGATGGACTATTAGCAGAAAAACAATGGTTTAAACCTACCAACTGCTCAGTGGGAGAAAAGACCTAGAGATTCTCACCTGTAAGATTACAGCCAAGAATACTTTTGTATTACACAGGCTTCTTTAGAGAGATAAAACCAGATTGCTGATAATTTTATACATAAATTTATAAAGGTAGATAGGTAGATAACACAATAAATGAACTGTTAAATTATATACAGATCTATAATACAAGAAATGAATGGTTAAATTATAAAGCAGTACAAATGACTCAGTGCAACTCACTCCCATGAGAAAGTTGTGAGACACTGGTGGTCCTTCAAGTCTTGAGGGCCGCCAGGTAGTCCTCTGTAGAGAGAGCTAGGCTATCCTGGCACAGGTATCAAACAGCAAGGCAGGTCACCAACAGTCAGCCAGTTCACCACCTGTCAGTCTCCAGCTCCAGAGATGTACATTCCAATTATCTGGTGAGGCAAGTCTTCAAGGGACCTCAAATTACAGTGACACAGTTCTCAGATTAGGTGTCCCACAGGTAGTGTAGCTTGCAAATTGAGGCACAGAACAAGCAAGGCAGCTGCACACTGGTCTGATGATCAAAGAGCAAGAGGCAAGAAAGGCGAGGCTCATGGAGCCATTTATCTCTCTGCCCTTCAATTAATCCCACATGTGTTTATCGGCCAGGTTGGCACAATAAACTAACTATCTCAACTTTCTAGGGCAGTTCCACCAAGTCACCTGAGTATGAACTAATTCTATGATATCCAAACATCACAGAATCTGATTACCAAAACTAAACGGCAGCCCACTGCCCTTGAGATAAATCCTAAGCAAAGCGAACCCGTGTGTAGTTTCAGAGATTACAAATCCTCATGGGAGGAGATAGTCTCATTCTATACCACAGCCTTACCAGGAATAAAGGGAAGAAATAACCAGATACGGAGAGGGTGAGGCCATAGTCATCATGTGACACTGTATTCAGCGTGCATGTGGTGATGGTGGGTGATTCCACTGCCCAGCGCATGTATGACAATGCATTTACCTCTTGTGAAGGCTGAGTGACATTATAAACTGTAGTGATTTCCCAGGAGCTGGGCAAAAGGAGACTTAGACATGGAGGTGAAAGGTCAAACTTGTTTCACACCAATTTGGCTGACCACAAGGATCATAAGGCCCAGAGATGGCACGCGAAGAAAGAAAAGGCAGCTCTCCAATGGAATCCGGACAGATGTGCTGCTGTTAATGAAGTCCCACTTGAATATTCTCTGGCAAGATGTGAAATATTCTGGAATGGCTTAGCAACTTCATAAGATAGTTTAAAGAGCTAACTCAAACAGGATACTAAGTATCCGTTTAGAAGTCATTCGAAGCAGTTGAAAGAACTAGAAAAGTCAGGGATTAATTTTATTCACCAAAATGCAAACACTATAAACTCTAAGGAAGTTCAGGAAAAAATTGTCATTATTTTTACATTAATGTAGGTGGAAATCTAACAAGTACGACAAGAAAAGTAAAGAAGGAATAGGTCAGCAAGGACAATTAAGAACAAACAAACAAAAAAGAATGTATCCAACGGGTAAAAGGCTGAGGATGTTTAGATTGGACCATGTTGCAGGTTTGATTCCAGATCATTGCAAAAATGAGAACAATGTAATAAAGTGAGTCACAGTATGTTTTGTTTGTGTTTTTTAGTGCATATAAAACTTAAGTTTATAATATTTCTGGAGGAGTTCACTTAAAATGATCATTCTTTCTTTAATTATTATTTTCCTAGACCTCATCCATGAAATAATTTGTGACTGGAGTTCACAATTTGCTAAAGTTTTACATTTTAAATTAAATTCCTTTTATAGCTATAGTACAAATCAACTGATCTAGGTTTTTCTTTATGTTTTGATTATGTCTTACAAAATTCTTTATATAACTAACTTTAACTTTTTCCCTCTCATTTTCATCAACTCAAATAGGATATGCATTTGGTGGTTTTTGTTTTGTATTGATCACCTTCAAGTTCTTTGAACAGTTTTGGATTGGTTGGTTGTTTTCTGTCATTTATTTCTGCTATTCTTTCTTTTTTTATTAATAAATCTTTTTATTGGGGCTCTCCTCTTTTTTCTTCTACTTTTGAGATTTACAATTTATATATATTAGATCACTTGATATAATCTCATAATTTGTATAACCATTTTGCTTGCTTTTATTCTTTGGGTATTTTAACTGGTGGGTTTCCTTCTATCTTGTGTTTTAAATCTACTCATGAGCCTCTCAAAAATATTTTTTACCTCGGTTATTATATTCTTCATTTACAACATTTTTAATAGTTTCTACATTTCTGATTATTTTTTCCCTATGTAACCTATATGGTGTAGAACTTAAAATATCAATTTAAGTTAAACATCAATTCTAGATACCTAAAATTCTTTGTCTGATTGTTCCAACACTTGAGACAAATATAAATGCAGATTGTTGCTTTGTTTTTGTTTATTTTACCTTTTCATGGGCTTCACAATATTTTTAAATGCTGACATCTTGAGTGGTATAGGAGATACTGAGCTATATATTCATTATCCATACAGATAAGCATGATGTTTGTTCTGCTACGTGCTTGGTGTGATGATTTGGGTTCATCTATTAACTAGGTTTGAAGATTGTGTTCCTTTGGTCACCATCAGTGCACCCCAGGTTGAAATTACTCTAGTGATAAACTTGTGTTTTGTGCAAGGACTAGCTTCATGGAGCTTATTATCTCAGTCCTTGCTAACCACTTGTCTTGGCATCTTCAATTTCACTATGCCGAGAGATAATTTGCATTTAGATTCTCTTAAATCTATATTATACTGTAAATTTAATGACAGTTTTGTTAGTCTGGTAATGGTGGAGTGGAATATTTCTATTATTTTCTAAGTTCGTGGAAATCTGGGTTTTCACACTCGCATGACATTACTCAAAGAGCACGATTTAAAACCGCTTTCCAATCATCTCAGTCATATGTGTGCTCTATTTTAGGTGGTTGCTAATGAGGTCACTCTATGTATTTGATACACAGGCATGCACACACATAGAAACAGGACAACATATAAAATACATTTAATTTTGAAAGTGGAATTTGGCTTTGGTTGATAGTTTCCTTTATTCCTATTTTTTGGGGTGTGGGATGGAGAGTCAAAGCAAATATCTTAAGCCCCATCAATATTTCTCTACAACATTTTGTTTTAAATATGCGCTGTTTCTCAAGCAATGACTCTTAACAAATTTTGTTTTGGTCAGAACTAACTGGTCACAGCAATGTACAAATTTTAAATACCAACAAATCTCAATCTGTTAGTAAACATAAGGTAGTAATGCTAATCACATGATATGTATGAATCCCCTACTGTTCTGATGCAGTAGACAAAATGGAAAGGGGGCTAGTTCAGATGCAGTTTTATCTTATGATATGTAGTCATTTGCGTGATAAGGACCTTTTTCCATAATCCCTTTTGTAATGCATTATAAATTATTGCTTCTGCACCTATTATTATAATGCCATTGTACCAAGCTATTTGTTACAAGATTAAGGTAAAATGCATCTCTTGTTTCTCTCCTACTAGTGGGTATAAATTAATTCTCCTTGCAGGTATGGTCTGCTGAAAGTTTAAAAACATACCCCAACAAGGCTTCCCTTTTTGTGACATCCGTTTCCTGATTGAGCTTTGGTAGAAGCAAAAAAAAATCTACTTTGAGTTTTGCACATTTTCCGCCATTGGTTCTGAACCTTACATTTGGCTTGCATCTGCTTGCTGTTTGGATCGGGACTTACCAGCACCCACAACCAAGGGAGAGAGTTCCTTAAAACTGTGGGTCACGACCCCTTTGGGTAGCTTAAGATCATTGTAAAATGCATAAATATTTCACAACATATAATTGCATATCATTTAGTGATTAATCACTATGTTTTAATTTATGTACAATTTGTAACAATGAAAATGCATCTTGCATATCAGATATTTACATTATAATTGATAACAGTAGAAAAATGAGAGTTATGAAGTAGCAATGAAAATAATTTTATGGTTGGGGGTCACCACAACAAGAGGAATGGTATTAAAGTGTCATGGCATTAGGACGATTGAGAACTGCTGCCTTAAGATATTGTGACTTTCTGTGAGATACTGCAGTGAACTGGAGAACCCAGAGACATGAGGGAATATATCGAGAGGAAGAGTGAGGTGGGCATGGACAAGTAAGATATCTTGTAAAGTTTGGGCACTTGACACATCTTTAACAGTTGGCTAATTGGGACTACTCTGCTAGTAATTTTTCTAAAAGAAGTTATTACCTCATATTATGACCTGTTGCTGTAAACTATGATTGAATTCCCATATTGGAAAAGCATATACAGGGGCCATATCTTTATGTGAAAAGCAGAGAGAAATTTTAATCTACCAAGTGACTAAATTAGAAATAAGTAATAATAATTATTATGGATTCTTAAAAGATGATCATAAACATTACATTGGTGGTCAAATATATTGATATTCATAAATAATATCTAAAATGTGAAAATTATTACATTGGGGTATTGAATTACCAAGAAACTCAGTGACATTTTTTGCATTTTCATTCATATATGTATATATATATATATATATATCCAATGAATTTATCTCCTTCCTTCTTTTACCAAAACTTTGAAATATTTTAAATTATTTTAAAATTGTGATGGTCTTAACCAATTTTCAGTAGGCTGTACCAATGTATGAAAAATAGATTATTTTACTCCTAAACAAAATTTCTACAGAATGCAACAGTTTAATCCTGGGACAAAGTGAATTATGGGAGCAACAAAGAGACAACAAGATTATAAAATAGAGCCAGGAAATAAACTACAATATTATGATTGATTGGAAGATAATATGTTTAAAGGTGGAACATCTCAAAACAGAATTTTTCCTGGAATTTTTTGATGATGCATTTATGTTATTACACAAATGATGAAGGGTACGTCACGCAAGCATACCAACCTTTCAGGTAATTATGTGATGCACACAAACCTATCATAGGGCATACTTTGCTGAAAACATGCTATCAATACTGGTTTTGAAACCTTGACTTTCCCTGGGGGACTGTTTCATTTGTTTGTTTGTTTGTTATTTTTCTTTAATCCTTTCATTGGGAACATTTCCAGATAGTATAGCATCCCAATGGCCCATTACCTCAAGCAGTATTGTGAAATTGCTACCACAATCAGTTTCAAAATATATTATTTCTTCTTGAACACTGTGATATCAGTTCCCTTTTATTCCCTCCACCACCACTAGATCCCCCAGGAAACCTTATTTTTATTTTTCTTTGTCATATCTTATACCTCCAATATATCCATTCATATACAATTCTATTGTTTGATCCCATCAAGTTGGGGTTATACAGTCATCAAAGCTTTCAGCTCCCTATTTCCCCCTTCACCACCATGTCTGCCCTCTCTTCTTGTGACATAAGGGAACTATTACTCCTGTTACTCTTTCTGAAGGGTTCTCTATCTTGGCTTTTATGTAAGGAACAATCTTAACTATGCAAATGAACCTATGCAAATATAACATGATTCATGTGTCAAAATAAAAAAAACATAAAATAAAGGTAGGAAGCATTAAAGAACTAGAGTATAGTTTGTGTTTCAACAGTCCCTGGATGTATCATTCCTTCTGTATGGCCCTTCTGAAAGGGTCTGTCCAGTTCTCTTACAGGTGGGCTTTGGGGTCCACTGCATTCACACCAATTTGGTTGCTTGTTTTTGAACTTCCTATACCTTTTCCTGCTGTAATCTCATGATCACACAGGCTGGTGTGCTTCTTCCAAGTGGGCTTTGTTGCTTCCCACTAGATGGTCACTTGTGTACTCCTGGAGGGTTATTTTAAAGGAGATTTTAAGTACTGCTGTGTGTCAAGGCCTTCTGGAAACATGTTTTTGACATCCCATGTCTTCTGACCACACCAATATTTCTGCTAGGGCAGATGGTTAAATCAACACAAAAGTTTATGAGTATGGGGCTAAAATTTCAAAGATCAAGTTAGCCTTTAGCACTAGATCATCCATTTTACTTTAGTTACAAAGCATATGATTTTAGAGAATTCACTGATTTGAAAGTACTGTTTTCAGTCAGAAATAGCATGTCCCTTCGATGTTTGCTTGCAAATGACTTTTGCCACCTGGGAAGTAATTTTATATTGCAACTATGCCATTTTAAAGACAAATGAAAAAAAATGCATTAACACATTTATAAAGGTATTTCCTGGGGGCAAGCTGCAATTGGCAAACAAATGTACACGGTTTGTGTTATTTGGGGAAAAAATTGCTAATGCTTTGAATGCTCTGTTTTAAATTCCATAGTACAACTGTTTTAAAAGTAAGCAGATAGCTTTAAAGAACAGCCATTTGTTTTCTTAAATCCTACAAACAAAATGCTGGATTCCTAATTGGTTGGTAATCCCAGGAATTTTTTGCTTCTTTATAATAAATGAAGCACGCCTAGTGGAAGGCAAGAAAAATGACTAAAACCTATTAAAATTAAAACATTGATGCCCATCAAAACACTTCATCCAAATAGTAAAATAAGAGCCCAGGGGTTGGGAAAAAAATCTTTAGTAATTACACAATGGACAAGTGACGAATTACTGAAGTCTATAGAATCTGAAACACCTCAAAAAAGAAAAAGCAGAAGCAAATAATCCAATCAGAAGCTTGGCAAAGGGAAGGATAGACAATTCGCAAAGAGGACACCTGCATCACTAGGAAACACAAGAGGAAATGCTCACGCTCGCTAGCCATATGGGACATACATGCAAATCAAAACAACAGGGAGGTTCAAAGAAAACAGTTCCAAACAACAGAGAAAGAATTCAAAAAAAACAGGACAACGAAAGCTGGAGAATGCAGGGAGCGATTGGAACTCATATACTGCTTGGGGACGTGTAAATATGTATAGCCGTTGTGGAAAATGATATGCACACTTCAGAGAAAGTACCTGTGAAAACCTTATGCACAGCATGGAAATCTTTTCATAATCCAAGTTCTAATGAAAGGAACCAGGATATTGTCAGATAGTACTTGAAATGGGCCCCTTGATGGTAAGGCACTCAAAATGTTACTCAGTTTTAAGCACCTACTTCCTCAAAATAGGGTGGTTGATTCCTTCTTAGTCTGTTCTTAGTCTGATAGCTCTGCGGAAACCTGTGTTAGTTCACATTGACTACAGAAAGAAATCTAGTGACACACTTATATATGTAAGAACCGGCTTGATAGAAGTACTTCTATATCAAGAATACATCCCGTCCCAGTCCTGCTCAACTCCATAAGACTGAAAATAGTCCTTAAGTCTTTCTTCAGACTCATGTAACCACATGCAATGACTCAGGATGCAAGGATCTCACAGGTGTGCTAAGTGGGGTTCTAGAGTCAGTGGAAAACATAGCAGGCTCCAACAGCTCACAGTGTGGTCCAGGCAGAGAGTGGGGGCGGTTCCCTGGCCATTCCCTGTGAGAAGACCAAGCCCACAAGGAGGCACCAGGAGGCAGGCTGTGACCTGATTGACAGGTTGAATACCAGCTTTTGAATCCTTAATTTCACATGAAATTATGTAACTACCACAAACCTGTTCACTTTGGGTGACGCTGCTAGCATTTGAGATACCAGTGACATAGCTTCCAGCCTCAGAGCAACACACAAGTGACCACCATAGGACAGACAAACAAGATATAGGGACAGATATAGATGTAGATGTAGATAGAGATAGAAATAGAAATAGATATAGATGTCTCTTCTGGTTTCTTGTAGCAGTATTTTGTAGTTTTTCTTGCCTGCCCCCCACCCTGCCCTCTGGTTAGGTTATTCCTAAACAATTCCTATTTTAGGAAACTATTGTAAATGGTATTATTTTCTTGAGTATTTTCTTCATTATTATTTAGGAAACACTTGATTTTTGTGTTAAAATTCTACCCTACCATGTTATAGAATTTTCATGTCAAGTCTTTGGCATTTATTACATATAAAATCATATCATCTTTACCAATCTTTGTGTTTTTTATCTTTTTTGCTGTCTAGCAGCTCAAGGTTAGACTTCCAATACAATCTTGAATCACAATCATAATAAATGGTGTCCTTGCCTGTTTCTGGTTCACTAGAGGGCGTGCTTACATTTTCCCATCACTGAGTGGCATTTCAGGCTGTTGGCTTTGTTTTGTGGCCTTTACTCTGTGGAGGAATTTCCATTCTCTTCCTATTTTGCAGAGCTTTTGTAACTGGGAGGGGTGTTAAATTTGGTGAAATGCCTACCTGACATCAAAAGAGATGATCATGTCGTTTCCCTTTGTTCTCCTTGTGGGCTGAGCTACATTGATCTATTTTTCTCACGTTTCACCATCAGTGCATAGCCTGGTATAAATCCCATCAGTTCATAATGTTGTTTTTTAAGAAAAAATTTTGTTTGCTTGATTTGATATTTTGCTGGATTAACATGACTAGAAATTTTTGAAAATTTCTACAAGTATGTTATAAGAGATCTTGGTCTATAATTCTCAATTCTAGTCATGTCTTTGCCTGGTTTGTGTATCAGGGTAATGCTTTTCTTATGAAATGAATTTGGGGATTTCTATGTCCTAAAGTAGTTTGAGTAGGGTTAATGTCAACTCTTCTTTCAATGCTTCATTGATATCCCTGGAGAAGCTGTCTGGCCCTGGAGTTTTGGGTGTGTGTGTGTGTGTGTGTATGCATGTATGCATATATATTTTTATATATATCTTGCTTTATTTCTTCATTTTAAAAATTACTTTTTCATTTTTTATGAATTGGAAATGAAATTTTAAAGATTAATATTTGAATTGCCCACTGGTAGTACATGTTAGTACAAATCCGCTATCAGAGACACCTTGAATTTAATATGTTTGGATTTACCCCATCTGAATATGGAGCATACTCCACTGACATGTGTCAATTCTGAGTCAGAGACAATCTTAATAGGCTTCGTTCACAAGGTTGTACCTTTTTATTGGGGCAGACAGCTTCATCGTTAATCCAGGAGCAGCTGATGGGTGTGGACATCCACCACTAACGTAAATAGAATGTGCCATTTGGGGTCTTGAACATGGGCATGCACTTCTGTATATATGAGCAATATCCTGGAATATAATTTGCTTTTTCATAAATTAGCTTTTATCCTTAAATTAGCTAAATACACTCAATGAGTTCTAGCAGTGCTTTTCTCCATGTGTCTGTCTGTTTATTGTATGATATAGGCTTGCTATGTTGATGGAAGCAATGTCACTAGTATTTCAAACAAAATCACTTAGGGTCACCAGGGTTGAGTAGACTCCAGACTATGAACAGACTATTAAAAAGAAATAGGTTGCCCATTTCTGAAAGATTAGTGATTGAAAGCCTTATGGATAGCACTGAAGTATTGTCAGCTACAGTGTCCAAAGATGAGACCCTGAAGATGGAAGGCACTCAGCAATGAGTTCAGAATATCAACAATTTATGGTGGGACAGAACCAGGCAATGTTTTGTTCCACTGTACATACAGTCATTAGGAGTTATAAACAGCTCAAATACACCTAACAACAACAACAGCAGCACTGTGGTACTTTATTTATAAATAAAGTTATGATAGTAACTAATACAGATCTCAAAGAAACACAGTTACATATATTTTATGTGCCTTTCATGTCTTATTGTAATATTTCTACCAGTAAATTTACACATGATCCTTTAAGGTTTCTTGCTGCCAAGTCTAATGTGTGATCTTGAATTCAATGTCTTGATTTCCCCCCTCTGAATATGGAGCATATCCCACTCCCATTCGTCAATTCTGATGCACAGACAATCTTTGTAGAGTTCCCAAGACTGTACAACTTGGGGAGCAAATATCCTCATCTTTCTGCCAGGAGCATGGTTTGAATATCTCCCCTTGCTATTAACAGCCCGATGCTTACCCAACAGTGTGTAATGGCTCCTTGAATATAGGAAATTCCCCCCTGTATTTTCTTCATTTTTAAAATTTCTTATTTAAGCTAGGCAATCTAAATAATATTTCCTACAAATTGGAATTATGTTTTATCCTTCCAAGGGCTGGCCAATAGAGTAGCTGCCTGAAACCAGATTCAATATGTTTCTGCTCATGTTTTGTTCACTTGTTGCTTTAGCCTGGCTTTCTATGACACTTCCTGAACCTAAGTAGGTTTGGTTTTCAGCTTGTTATTTGTGTTAGTCTGGGTACTTTAGAGAAACAAACCCACAGAGACTCGTATGTACAAGAGGGAGTTTTATATAAAGGATAAGTGCACATCAAGAGAACATCCCAGCCCAGTGCTGCCCAAGCCAAGAAGTCCATCATTAGCCCTTATGCCCGACACCAATCAACAAAGTCCTCCTCCATCTTACAAAACAGATGCAATGAGGCTGACTACAGGAGGACAGCTGAGTCCGTGAGTCTGTAAGCATCTCAGCACTGGCAGGGGCCTCCACACAGCTGCTCCAGCACCCATTGTAGCATCCAGCTATGGGGTAGGTCCATTTGGCTTCTCTTCAGGGATGTCTTGTAGGAAGTGAACCTTGAAATCTGAAGCAGAGAACTGGCTAAGGCAGCTGCACCCTGGTCTGATCATCACAAAGCAAAATACCAGAGAACTAGAAAGGCACGGCTCACCGAGCCATTTATCCCTCTGCCCTTCAATTAACCCCACATGTGTTTTTCAGCCAGGTAGACACAATTAACTAACTACCTCATTATTTCTTCCCCCTTAAGAGGGCAAGTAAAAAGTGTGCTACTCTAACATCAGTTCATATGTGTATGAAATTATTCCAAACCAAATTGCTTGAAACCTGTCTCTGTGATCAGTAGATGGTGTCACCTCTCAGCATTACATAATGGTCTCTTTAGAATGTTTAGAAATTGTTCAGTCATAGAAATGCTTTCTAAGGCACAAAAGTCAACTAACAAGGTTATGGCAATTGGATTTGGAATTCCAAGTCATGATATATTTTCTTAACAGACACAGGATGATCATAGGCAACTATCATGAACACGGTTTATGGAAAGTAAAATATGGATTGATTAGAGAAATGCTAGAAAAGTGGCCCTGCATGATTTTTTCATAATAATGCAGCCTCCCATGCCTTTGTTGGGGTACCCCAACTGACCTTATAGTTCTGATCCTCACAATTCCAACATCCTTCTGATCTCCACACTCCAAGAACACTTAGAAGGAACATGCTTTTTTTTTGAGATAGTGAAAGTTCATTGTGCCAACCTGGGTGATAAACACATATGGGGTTAATTGAAGGGCTGAGAGATAAATGGCCTGGTGGTAAGCCTCGCCTTTCTAGTTCTCAGGTCTCTTGCTTTCTGATGTTCATACTAGGGTGGCGCTCCCTTAGCCAGTTCACTGATTCAGCTGGCAAGGCTCACTTCCTACAAGACATCCCTGAGGAGTAGCCACATGGATCTACCCTGATGCAGCCCAGGCTGCTAGAGCAGCCATGTGGAGACCCCTGCCAGTGCTGAGATGCTTATACTTTCACTGATTCGGATTTCCTCCTGCAGTCGGCATCAATGCATGTGCTTTGTGAGATGGAGGAGGACTTTGTGGATTGGTGTTGGACATATGGGTTAGTGTTGGACTTATAGACTTGGGCAGCACTGGGTTGGGATTTTTTTTGATGTACACTTACCCTTTAGATACAATTCTCTCTTATACATATGAGTTTCTGTGGATTTGTTTCTCTAAAGTACCCCAAGTAACACACTTTTAGTTCCTTGAGGAGGCTTAATTTTTTTTTTTCTTTCAGTATCCAAGGGTTAGAGAGAGAGAATCACACTTTCAGGAATATATAGATATAGATGGAAGATGGATTGAGAAATAATAGCTTCACATTTGATATGTTTGTTTAATAATTTTTTCTAGGATTTTGTAGCCCGGCCAAGCATGCTTCTTAGATGCAAGTAGGAGGAGACATCTTTGCACTTTGGTGAGGTTTTCTAGAGGAGCCAGGCCCTAGAACATGACGTGCTTTATAATGTAGAGGGGCAGCACAACATGGATTGACACAGTGGCTGCAAAGATGCCCTCAAACAAAACAAAATTTTGAAGATTATGAAGCACTGGTCAGTGTTATATTCTGTTATACAGAGGCTACACTTGGAAATGAACTCCATAGCACCTAGCACAAATAACACAACTATTCACTGTCTGCTCTCATAAAGATTTACAACCTTGGAACATCCTCTGTCTCGTTGCTGTATGTCTGACTAGTCTAATGAAGTAGCAAGCTGTTAAATTTGTCTTTGTTTTATTCACTTTCTGTGGTTTTATGTTTGAAACTCTCTGCTCTAGAGAGTTGCCGTCCACATCCACCTCATGTCAGTGACAAGATTTGTCTAAATGCACATAACACAATGAATCAGCCTCTAATTTTAGCTTTTGGTTCATGATACTTACAATTCTCCTGCCAGTGAAAACAAACTGTTATTATGGGAACCATGGGACCTCAGAGGTTGATGAAAATGGTGATCTTTAGTTATTGGTCGATTCTCCAGAGAAGGAAAGAAATGGCTACCAGCTATTCTGAGTGAGTCCTCGTTCAGTGGATTGTGGGTTATATAAAAATAAAGTAACTATCTGCTTGTTTTCCTGGTGTTTCTTACAAAGTAATTTTGAGTTCGTAAGTATTGGGGAGTCTAGGCCTGTGGTGCTTATCCACATGTTATTTTGAGCTGGATGTGTCTAGAGATACTTTTAAAGCTTTATCATGATTGAACCCCATATATACACTTTGACAGAAAAATATCCTTGATTTTCTTTTGTGAGGTTATGTGGGAAAAGCTGAGATATAAATCCTTCATCCTTTTCGTGTTCTTTCATAAGCCGTTTCTACTTCTCCGTAAAACTTTGATTTCAGATCTTTTGAAGTATCTTTCCAGAACTCTTGCCTGCAGACCACATCCCAAAACGATTATAAGGAAAGCACTAGCCTAAAAATTCTGATGAGATTTTCAGTAGCTTTTAAAATTCAAAGCGATATTGCGTCAACATATCCTGTTGGGCAATGCATTGAAGAAAAGTGAAAATATAAAAGATTTTAAAAATTAATAGGCAATTAAAAAATTGTTAATTTATATATTAATGTTGTCTCCTCTGATAAGATATGTATTTCATACTGAATCAATTGTGTTCCTTTCCTCATTAGTGATACTTATGTGCTTGTATGTGCTCAATGCCTTTTTGTTAAATTAATTTTTGCATGTGATTTTAAAGGAGTAAAAGTCATAGCATTTAAGCACTTTACTGCTCACCCAACCACCACTGAACAGGAGAAAGAGGTGTCAGCTTGGCTTCATAAAGGGCCCTGTGGAATCACTATGAGTTGAAAATAGCACAACCACAGGGCACTTAGATAGTATGTTTAAATAAGTAAGCATTCATGAAGATACTTAGTTAACTAACGAAGCACCTATGTAATGTTTCTGAAGCAGATAAAAAAGTATGAGTACTGATTTGTAAAGGAATATGAAAAATTGTGTGTGTCTTACTTGAAGTTTAAGGCATGGTACAGTACATGGAGATAAGAATGAGCAGTTCCAAGTTCTCATTTTTCATCCTTCAATTAATTTACAACCCTGAAGAGATATCTTACTTTTTCTGATATAAATATCTTATCTACAAAATGCTGAAAAAGAATCTATAATGCCATCTTCATACCTTCAAAATCCAGAAGTAATGGTAAAACATAAATGAAGGGTATGAATTTATGTCCACATGTATTTCATGTCTTAATTAATTTTATCAACAATCTATGTATTATATAGATACATAGGATACAGAGATACAACTGACCACAATTTAGTCTTCATTATATTCTCCTAAGCAACGACCATGCTTTCAGCCTCTGAATACAAATCCAATTAAGAACACTTCCAGACTATTTTTTCGAATCATTTTTGTTTTTAAAGTACTGTAGAAAAAGGTGTCTAACATGACAAATGAGATATTTATTAATATTTTACATTATCCCATTTCTACCTATTATGCATTATTTTGCTGCTTGTTTTATCTTTTGGTTTGTGCCAGTAGCAAATAATGAGAAAAAATTGATTATATGAAGAAGAAGAACGTGGCATCAGGATTGGAGGAGGGCTTACCAACAACCTGCGATATGAAGATGACAGATTTTCTGAAAATGAGGAGGACTTGAAGCAATTGCTGGTGAAGGTCAATGATTCAGCTTCAGTATGGAGTATAAGTCAATGCAAAAAAGATAGAAATCCTCACAACTGGACCAATAGGTATGATGAATATAAAAGGATAAAGGAGTGAAATTGTGAAGGATTTTTTCTTGTTTGTATCCAAAATCAATGCTCAAGGAAGCAGCAGTCAAGAGACTAAAAGATAGATTGCATTAGGTAAATTGCATTAGGTAGAAATCTTCAGAGTATTGAAAACCTAGGATGCTACCTTGAGGACAAAAGTTCACCTGACATAAGCCATGGTATTTTCTTTCTTTCTTTAGGGAATGATCAAGGGTAAGGTTACGTAAAGAAGAGGTATAACTGTAACCCAGGTGGGGACAGGGCATGGTAGCAGGGCAGGAGGAAAGTCAAGGGAGATGGAGGAAAGAGCTAGGAGTTAAAGGGAATTTATAGAGGTCTAGACAAAGACATGTACATGCAAATATATATATGAGTATGGGGAAATAGATATTTATAGGTTTATTATTAAGGTGGCAGAAGGACCTTGGGCCTCTACTCAAGCACTAACTCAATGCATGAATACTTTCTTTTATTAACTCGGCACTCTACGATGCTCACCCTCCCAACACAACTGCTGAAGCCAAAGCAGGTGAACAAGTAAATGTGGTGAAGAAAGCTGATGGTGCCCGGCTATCAAAAGAGATAGTGTCATAGTGTCTGGGGTCTTAAAGGCTTGAAGGTGAACAAGCAGCCATCTAGCTCAGAAGCAACAAAGCCCACATCGAAGAAGCACACCAGCCTGTGCAATCACGAGGTGCCAAGGGGACTAGGTATAAGGCATCATCCAAATATATATATATATACCATAGTGAATGAAGGGGGAAGTGCCGAGTGGAAACCCAAAGCCCATTTGTCGACCACTGGAGATCCCCTCACTGAGGGGTTTAGGGGAGGAGATGGGTCAGTCAGGGTGTTATGTAGTACCGATGAAGAACACAGCTTTACCCCAGATCCTGGATGGTTTCTCCCCCCAGCTACCATGATCTGAATTCTACCTTGCAGGACTGGATAGGGCAGAGGTTGTACACTGACTGGTGCATAGGGGAGCTGTAGGCACAGGGAATCCGGGGTGGATGATACCTTCAGGACCAGGGGTGTGAGGGGCGATACTGGGAGAGTAGAGGGTGAGTGGGTTGGAAAGGGGGAACCGATTACAAGGATCCACATGTGACCTCCTCCCTGGGAGACGGACGGCAGAGAAGGGGGTGAAGGGAGACTCTGGATAGGGCAAGACATGACAAAATAACAATCTAGAAATTATCAAGGGCTTATGAGGGAGAGGGGAGTGGGGAGGGAGGGGAAAAAAAGAGGTCCTGATGTAAAGGGCTTAAGTGGAGAGAAAATGCTTTGAAAATGATTAGGGCAAAGAATGTATGAATGTGCTTTATACAATGGATGTATGTATATATATGGATTGTGATAAGAGTTGTATGAGCCCCTAATAAAATGCAAATGAATAAATAAATAAATATTTTGAGGGTTTAATGTTTATATTTAAAAATAATTAACAACATTCAATTAACATAATGAATTAAAGTTACACTTTTATGTAAATGAGATTGTGTAAGATTATTTATATATATAATCATTTTATTAGGGGCTCATACAACTCTTATCATAATCCATACATACATCAATTGTGTAAAACACATCTGTACATTCATTGCCCTCATCATTCTCAAAACATTTGCTCTCCCCTTAAGCCTTTGGCATCAGCTCCTCATTTTTACCCCTCCCTCTCTGCTTGAACCCTTGATAATTTATAAATTATTATTTTGTCATATCTTTCCCTGTCCAACATCTCCCTTCACCCACTTTTCTGTTGTCTGTTCCCCAGGGCGGAAGTCACATGTAGATCCTTATAATCGGTTCCCTCTTTCCAACCCACTCTCCCTCTACCCTCCTAGTATCACCGCTCACACCGCTGATCCTGAAGGTATCATCCGCCCTGAATCCCCTGTGTTTACAGTTCCTATGTGTACCAATGTCTATCCTCTGGTCTAGCCAGACTTGCAAGGTAGAATTCAGATCATGATAGTGGGGTGTGGGGTGGTAGTCAGCATTTAGGAACTAGAGGAAAGTTGTATTTTTCATTGTTGCTACATCGCACCTTGACTGGCTTGTCTCCTCCCCTAGACCCTTCTGCAAGGGGATCTCCAGTTGCTGACAAATGGTCTTTGGGTCTCCACTCTGCACTTCCCCATTCATTCACTATGGCAAGATTTTTTTGTTCTGATGATGTTTTACCTGATCCCTTGGACACCTCGTTATGGCACAGGCTGGTGTGCTTCCTCCATGTGGGCGTTGTTGCTTCTGAGCTAGATGGCCGCTTGTTTACCTTCAAGCCTTTCAGATCCCAGACACTATACCTTTTGATAGCCGGGCACCATCAGCTTTCTTCGTCATATTTTCTTATGCCCCCATTCATCTTCAGCAATCGTATCATGGAGGTGTGCACCCAATTATATGATATTTTGTTCTTTGATGCCTGATAACTGATCCCTTTAGCACCTCATGATTACACAGACTGGTGTGCTTCTTCCATGTGGGCTTTGTTGCTTCTGAGCTAGATGGCTGCTTGTTTACCCTCAAGCTTTTAAAACCCCAGACACTATATCTTTTGATAGCTGGGCAAGTCATGGTATTTTCAATTGCCTCATATGCATGTGAAAGGTGGACAATGAATAAGGAACATCAAGGAAGAATAGATGCATTTGAACTTGGGTGCTAGAAAAGAATAGTGAAAGTGCCACGGACTACTCAAGGTACAAACATGTGTGTCTAGAAGGAAGTATGGTCAGAGTATTCGTTCAATGCATGGATGTAAATACTTCGTCTGACATCCTTTGGACATTTTTTGAGGAGAGAATAGTCCCTGGAGAAGGATATCTCCCTTGGTAAAATGGAGAGACAGAGAACAAGTGCTGTGTCCAGATGAATTGACACTGTAGCTGCAACTGTGATCTGAGGCGTATAAACATTTGTGATGAAGGCACGGGACCGGGCAGAGTGTCTGTCTGTTAGGCATGCGTCGCTCTGTGTGAGACTAACCCGATGGTCCTGAACAACAAGAAACAGTAGCAAATCACTGTTGGCGCGAGTGCTAGCATGTCAGTCCCTCAGGACTCCTTAGCTTTGCACACTACTTTGAATAGTGCTGACATTTCAGTTGTCATAGAGGTGATTAGAATTTATTAAGACCCCATGTTATACAGCCTTGAAATATGTTCCAAAGGGTTTTCAAAGCTGTGAAAATTCACAGGGAAATGGCTATGACATTCATTTCAGGCATGGCAGGGTGTGTTTAAATCATCAATATTTTGGTCAATAATCATGCATTGAACCATTAGCAACACCAATGGCCCCTTTTACTAAAAGTTTTTGAACTTTTAGTTCATCCAATATAAGCCTAATTTGCAATTCCAGGATAAAATATCATTCTAGAGTTCTGGATATAATTTCACATTTGCCAAAGTGAGATTTAAATAACCATGTAGAACCTTATTCATGTTAAAATGATATCTTTATATATTTCATTACAATCTATCTAATCTTGTTATCAGATATGTACTTTTCTAAAAATAAAAATGTGTTACTGTGTTATGAGTCTTTGGGAACAAGTACTAATTGTTTTCAAATTTTATGTTGTAGTTTTATTCCCAGTACACTGAATTCATATCATGAAAACATTTAGTTTTCTGGAACTAAACAGGTACTCTAAATGTCTCTGTCTCAATTTGTGTATTTGTAAATTTTGGGTTATAGTACTTTAGAAATAGAGGGATTTTTTTTACAATAATTAAACTATAACATTAAATTGATTTTCTTTTTTTTTCTTGTCAAACAACTTTACTTGAGGCAACAGGTGAAATATAATTTAACATCATAGTTGAAGGGCAAACACGGGAAAAAAACAAAACTCTGAGGCTGAAGTCTGTCTTTGAAGCCATATTTTCCATGTGGTGGCAGCCCTAGGGGCTCAGGGGACAATGCTCGTGGCCTTTCTCAGGGCCAGGTAGCCGGTGACAACATCGGACGGCAGCCTCCGGATGTAGGAGAACTCTTCGATGGAGCTGAACCGCAGCTTGCTCTGGGGGTCTGTGTAGGAGGCAAGGAGACCAGAGACGTCGGAGTACTTCTTGGCTGGTTTAAAGGATGGAGGAGCATCAATACTGAAGTAGTTAGGGTCGTTCAGTTGCCACGGCAATGCCCTTTCCGAAGCGAGAATCTGTTTCAGGTTCTTCCAGGTTCTGTTCTTCTTGCCAGCCACTGCACCTCCATGGCCAGAATGCACAAAGTTGGGATCCTTAAACTGCAAAGGCTTGGCGGCTCTTTCCGCAGGCCCTGCGCTGAAATCGGAGGACACCATTTTACTGTCGCTCATGACCTCCATGCCGATGCCGTGTCTGCGCAAGCGCAGGCCTGGTGGTCCTTTTTTTTTTTCTGGTTCTTCTGCCTAAATTGATTTTCAATACTGTTATTTGTCTACTTAAAAAGTATCTCTTTAAAATCATCCCCTGCCTCTGCTGTATTAAATCTAGTGTTCTCTGCAGAACAAGAATAACTATTAGTTGAAACAAACTTTGCACCATTTGACTCTATGCTATTAACATGTGTTTTTAATATCTCTTGTTGATAGGTGTAAAATCATTGCTCTAGGTACAGTCATAAAGATAAAGTAGCTTCAAGGACTTTTATAGTTAAGTACCAATCTTATGTTTCCCATTGGAGTTGCATTGTTGTTAAGCTATCTAAAGCAAGAAGTGTTCTATATTAAATTTCAGGTTAGGTAGTTACCAAGTTAAATACTGTGTCCAAGTAAAAGTAAGGCTGTAATTACTGCCAAGTCACCGTAATCACTTGGTGACACTTTTGCTATTGTATTCTCATCAGGCGTGACCTTTCGTCCTGCAGAGTCTTCAAAATACTGAATGAAGCGGCCATTTATTGATTGTGCCTTCATGCTAATGCAGTGTAACATTTCACATGCAATTGAGACACTTATTACTTTGGATAAGAAAGTGGCAGATTGAATCCCGCTGGGCTGTTAAAAGCAAAGGACAATGCAAAAATGTATTGGATTGTTTCCCAATAAGATGAGCAAATATTTTATTGGTAGCATCTGTCTGTCTTTTAAACAATTTTAAAATTATAGGTCAATCAGACCTGGTGAAGAGCCAGAAGAGAAAGTAACTCACTATAAAAGAAATAGAAAAAGATACTGCTGTGAGAGGAACTGGGGTGCCTGATTTTAGATTTTGCTCTGCTGCAAACTAAATACTATCTTAGGACGAACTGACATCCTGTGTTAGGCTGTGGCTTCTAGAAACACAAAACCAGTGACACTCAAAGATGTATTAAAATATATCAAGAAATAATTTTATATAAAGTTGGTAGCTCAGCCCTGTCCATGTCAAATAGGCGAGTCTGATGGTAGCAGGACCCTCTTCAGACTCCTGCAAATGCTGACTGATGAAAAAGAAGGTGAAGCAGGAAGCGGGACGATCACAGGCTACTGGGTGCAGAGTCCCATGTAGCCAGGCCTAGAGTAATATAGCAGGTTTCCTGCAGCTCCCAGGGTGGCAAGCTACATCGATTTCCCGGGGAACCAGATACAGAATCCCAAAGAGCAGGGGGGTGAAGAGGTACAAGAGGGAGCGAAGCTCTCAGCATCTCTTATTAAAAGACCACAACCCCAAGAAGGCATCAGAAAGCTCTTACCCGATTCATACATTGGACTGCCCCCCTACATTCCCCCAGGCACCATCAAGTTGCCATAATAGCTAACCATCACACTTTCTTTTAGGCTCATTTTTTTATGTGTAAACATTTTAGAAAGTATTGGCATCTCACTCTAAATCATTTTGCAATATAGTTACATTAAAGAGAATGTATATATCATGCATCTTTGTGTATGTATAGACACATAACCAAAATCCCAAATGCAAACTCAGTGCCATTGAGTTGATTCTGATTCATAGCAACCCTGTAGTGTTGTTGTTAGGTGCTATCAAGTCAGTGCCAACCCATAGTGACCACAGGCAAAGCAGAGTGAAACCCTGTACAGTCCTATGCCGTCACCAAAGCTGTGTTTATGTTTGACCCATTGTTACAGCCACTCTGTCAGTTCGTTTTGTCGAGAGCCTTCCTCTTTTTCTCCATCCCTCTATTTTACCAAATGGTATGTCCTTGTCCTGAGATTGGTCTCTCTTGACAACACGTCCAAAGTACTTGAGACAAAATCTTGCACTGTTGCCTATAAAGAACATTCTGGCTGTACTTCCTCCAATCAAATGTTTCTTTTCACAGTCCATGATACATTCAATATTCATTGCCAATAATTCAATGCATTGATTCTTCTTCAATCTGTCTCATTCAATGTCCAACTTTCAAATGCAGATGAGGCAATTGGAAAGAATACTGTTGCCCGAGTCAAGGGCACGTTAGTTCTCCTGATAACCTTCTTGGGTTTTCAAAACTTTAAATAGGTTTTGTGCAAAAGATCTACCCAATCTTAGATGCCCTTGGATCACTTGCCTGCTGCATGCATGATCATTGACTGTGCCTGTGGATCCAGGTAGGAGGAGCTCCTTGACAACTCTAATCTTTTCTCCACTGATCATGATGTGACCGCTTTGCCCAGTAGGGAGAATTATATTTTTCTTTTCCCTGCATTGCCATCTATGCTGCAGGTCGCAATTCATGTTCTTTATCAGTAAGTGTTTCACATCCTCTCAATTTTCAGCAAGCAAGTTTGTGTCATTGTTAATAAACCATCCTCCAATCCTTATTCCACATTCTTTTTCATATAAGTCAGCTTCTCTGTGATGTGCTTTGTATACAGATTGAATATGGATGGCGAGAGAATACAAACCTGAGGCATGGCTATCCTGATTTTAAGCTATGCAATGTTCTCTTATTCTGCTCACACAACTGCCTCCTGATCTATGGATAGGTTCTCCATGAGCACAATGTAGTGCTCTGGAATTCCCATTCTTCTCAAGGCTGTTCATAGTTTGTTATGATCTGGACAGTGAAAAGTCTTTATATATTCAATAAAACACAAGTAAGCTTTTTCTGTTATCATCTGCTTTCAGCTAAGATCTATCTGACATTGACAATGATGTACCTTGTTCCAAGTCCTTTCCTGAGTCCAGTCTTTATCTCTGGCAGCTCCCAGTCAATGTTCTGCTGCAACCATTGTTGTAGGATATTCAGCAACGTTTTAATTGCATGTGATATTCTATTTGGTCACCTTGATTTGGAATGGGTTCAAATATGGATCGCTTCCAAAATGAGTGCACCAGAGGCTGTCTTTAAAATTTCCTGTCATAGAGGAGTGTTTCCAGTGTTTCATCAGCTTATTGAAACAGTTCAATTGATATTCCATCTAATACAGTAACTCTATAAGATAGGGTAGACCTGAACCAGTGGGTTCCCAAGACTGTAACTCTTTACAAGAGTAGAAAGGTTGGCTTTTCAAATTGTTGAGCTTGCAGTTAGCAGCTCTACACGTATGAAACTTGGAAGAAATACATTCATAATGCTTCTTAAATGAGAGAATGGTGAGACTTTGTCTCAAGTACTTTGATCATGTTATTAGAGAGAGATCTAGCTCTGGGAAAAGCTATTGCGCTTGGTAAAGTAGAGGAGCAATGACAAGGAGAAAGTTCCTCAAGATAGGATAAAGACAATGACTGTCACAATGGGCAGTAACAGTTATGCAGTTGAGACAGAATCAGGCAGTGTTTCATTCTGCTGTGTACAAACATTCATATAAAATGGCAAAGGTAATGGGATTTTTTTCAGGAATGGTTTGAAGCTGTCTTGTATACATGTGTGTGCATGATTTTTTTTTATTTCTTCAAGCCTGCTCTCAAGTATCACTTACAGCAACCATATGTCCATATGCGCTACATAACACACCACTGTCCCATCCAGCACGTTCCTCACAGTCATTCCTATGTCTGAACCCATAGTATGCGTGTGCGTGTGTGTGTGTGTATAGTTTAGTTGCCATCTGAGTACTTCTGACTCATGGGAACACATGAGCGGAAAGTAAACTGCTTCATAAGGTTTGCAGGTATTTGAGTTTGGGGAAGCAGGATGTTTCTGAGTTACTTCTCAGTGATATGAACCACAAACCATTCAGCTAGTAGTAAGCACATAAGCTTTGCCTTACCCAGGGACTCCTTACACGAGGGAGCTTCAAAAATTCATATAAATTACAAAAATATAATGGTTGTCTCCATGAAATGTTGGTCTCTTCATGTGTGTGTGAGCGTGTGCATACTTGCACATGTGTGTTTTACTCTATGCCACCTCTATATATTAATTGCATAAAACTATGCATTTTGTCTAAATATAGACATGTTTATAATTATTTATTTTTTAATTTAATAAATTGTTTTTATTGGGGATCATACAACTCTTGTCACAATCTACACATACATCAATTGAGCAAAGCACCCTTATACATTTGTTGCCCTCGTCATTCCCAAAATTCGCCCTCCACTTGGGTTCCTGGAATCAGCTCATTTTCCTTTTTTTCCCTCCCCATCCCTCCCTGCTTTATACAATGTTGTGATATAACTTGAGTGTTTTTAATATAAAGAGTTTCACTTTATTCTATAATTTTGTTCCTAGAACAGAATGCAACTTTATTCTTCAATTAAGTCATTTTGAGGATGATAATGAACAAAGAAAATTTCATCTCCCAACACTTAGAGTCTCAGATAAAATATTCAATGGTTTATTTGGAAAATGTGCTTTAATGTTGCTAGACAAAAATTACCTTATAATTTAAAAGCCCAAAACAAACCATCTGGTTTAATTGAACTCTAGGGATACAAGAATCCCCATCTAATTTACCATATCATTAAGTAGAAAAAGACTGTATTATGTTATATAACTGATAAGTTGGTTACTATAATTTAAAAACACTTCAGTCTTTGCTTTCCAAGCAAAGCATTCTCCACTTCAAGGACTGTTAAAGAAAGAACAATAATTATATTTCCCTACTTATAATTATAGCCTGTATTGTACTAGTAGAACACCTTGGGAGCACGATTCATACAGCAAAGTCATATGTGTATCATAAAGTGATAATTTTAGTAAAATATTTTAAAAGAATATAGATTCAAGGGAGACAATGCATTCATAAATTCATAACCTGTAAACTAAAATTCCACAATTTGGTTTTCTATATATCAATTACATGTAGTTCCAAGTTGTATTATCAGTTCAAAATGCAGTTATTTGAGACTTTTCTCAACTTAAATGAGTTTCCCATGCTCTTATCTTTAACTAACTTTGCACCTTGGTTTATACATGAGACTAATAAAACTTAAAATATTTGATGTTAAAACAAGATGGATAATATATGTACAAAATTAATGCTTACTTAACCCTGTATTATGCAGATAATTCCTAGGCACGCTAATAAATTGCAGGTTTAGGATTGCTAGAATTGCCCACTATTGTTTTAGAGGATGGCCATGCTCTAGACTCCTGGAGGGAAGCTTTTCTTGCTCAGGTTCTCAACAATGCGTAGGAGTCCTTGAATGGGCACACAGGGGGCTGCACTCAGTATGTAATGAAAAGCTGGCAGCTGGAAGGCATCCAGAGCCTTCTCCACAGAATGACCAGGAAGTCTCTTAGGCGGGCACTCCTTAGGACACTGGGGGAATATATTCAAGTGGGCACTAATAATAATTTGAGCAAATATCCCTATGAACAATGTATAAAAGCAGAGGCAGACTGAGACGACCTAACTGGACGGCAGCTGCAGCGGCACAGAACATAGATGAGTACAAAAGAGAAGAGAGGAGGAGCCAGGGAAACAGGTCCCTTGGAAGGCTCTACTCCCCTATGTCTGGAGCACTTGTTCACAGCAGCCAATTTGGGATGGGTCTGCGATACACTCTGAGCAAAAATCACAGAATGGGAGCCAAACTTAGGGACTGCCTCATGTCAAAAGTAAGCCAGGAGAGATTGTGGTGCTGAAAGTCGGGCTTGTTGAACCTTGCCCAATTGATAGGCTCATAAGCCAAAGAACCCCAAAGCCATCAGGATTAAGGGCTACTCTAGACTGAGCCCTGGTGCTGGAGAGGAGGTCAGGTGGTTTAGTGGTGACAGGTTGGTCTAAATGCAAGCTCAGCAGTTCAGAATCACCAGCTGCTCTGCAGGAGAAAGACGAGGCTTCCTACTCCGGTAAACAGTTTACCGTCTTGGAAACTCACAGGGGAAGTTCTACCCTGTCCTATAGGGCCACCATGACTCAAAGTTGACTCGATGGCTGTGAGATCCAGGTGGATAATAGGGAGAAGTGGCTGACGCTCTATGCATGCCGAGACACTGTGGTAGAGCCTGTTTTAGAAGGCCCCTGTGGAAAAGACCCACAGCACTCCATTATTTGTTCTGGGAAACCCAGAGACACTATTGCTTCAAGCAAGAATTGCTTCCAACTAAGAGCCCACATTCGGGCCTATTTCACTTCAGGAAACAAGCACCAAGAGCTCCTGAATCCACACTGAAAAATAAAAAAAAGATTTCGGACCCCCTCTGAAGTCACTGTAGATCCCAGTAGATTCCAACTCTTAGTGAACCCATCTCATAATCGACTGGATAGACGATTCTGTCTCATAGGACCAGGTAGAACTGACCCTGGCACACTTTATGAGAGTACAAATCATCATCTTTTTCCCCCAAAATACCAGCAGATGCTTGTGACCTGGGGGTTTGCCAATGGCAGCCCAGTGTGTAACCCACTAAGCTCCCGGCTCCCTGCATAGTGACTCTGTAGAAGAGAGCAACCCTATTCCATGGTGTTCCTGAGTTTGCAAATCTACAGAAGCAAGCTGCTCCATATTATGTCCTCAGAGTGGCTGGTTTCAAATTGCTGACCGTCGGAGCCAGAGCACCATGATGTAAGAGTAAAGCAAGGGGGAGGGGCAGACTCTTTTTTTTGCTTCAAATCAAGAAAGTATATTTTAAACAAAACAAAAAAGTATTAGAATAGCATAAATTCAATAGAAAGTGATAAAGCACAAGATCACAAGGGAAAAAAGACCAATTAAATAAAGCAAAAAATTAAAGAAGAGATTTTCTCCCATAAAGGGAAATAAAGTGAGTGGAAAAATAGAAATTTACGCAATCTGTTCAGTTAGGTTAACTCTGTTTGTTGTTATTAGGTGTCATTAAGCCTGTTCTTACCCTTAGCAAACTTATGCCCAACAGAACGAAGCTATGCACGATCCTGCCCCAACCTCACAACTGTTCCTTGGCCGGAGTCCATTGTTGCAGCCACTGTGTCAATCCATCAATCGAAACCTCTCTTCTTCTTTTGCCACAGCTTGAGTCAGGCACTGCAACTTAAAATTTTCTCTCTCAGATCCTTTACTTTCTTGCTTTGTGGTCATGGATTAATTATTTATTCATAGTGCAATGCAAATGCTTGCTCCTCTTCAAAGTTAACCTTTGTGTAGGCTTTCCTAACAAAGAATTTCAAAACCTTTCCCCCGAGCTGATGCCAACTCCCAACCATGTGTCTGTCAGTTCGCCTCACTGGGGCTTGAGTGCTGTTGGGAGGCTAGAAGCTATATGCCATCAGAAGTACCAACGGCGGCAGGTCACCCAGAGTTAACAGCTTGTCAGCAGGGCTTCCAGACTAAGAACAGACAACAACTGACAGCAACCACCACGAAGAATGTGCTCTGCTCTTCTGCGCACTTAGCCACAAACCCATTGTGGAGGGAGAATCAAAGCACTGTCAGATACTGAAAACCTACGAAGATATGCAGAACACGGTGAGAGAAAGAGCCAGAAGGTGAGCCCCTCCAGTCAGAAGGTGCTCAAAAGGCCCCTGAGGAAGAGCAGCCTTCTCAAAGGGAAGTAGACCCGAGGAGGGACATGGACGCAGTCAGCGAAGCCTGTGGGCACCAAGCTTTTGGCGCCTTCATTTGCTGAAGGGCATGACCCAAAATGAGAAGAAACAGTTGCAAACATTAATTAATAGGAACTTGGAATGTACTAAATTTAAATCGAAGAAAATTTGAAGTTGCAAAATATGAACTGGAACACATAAAACTCGCCATTTTAGGCGTTAGCGAGCTAAAGCAGACTGGTATTGGTCACTTAAAAACATTAGAAATAATAATTTAAAATAATGGTACTAAATGTAGTCGATATTACAAAACTTTCAGACCTGAAATGTCCTTGGACTACCTTATATGTTTGTATACAAATATCGCATAAGACATTTTTTATTCTAACGGAAATTAAGTAGCAAGTCATAGTTGGAGAAAAATTTTTTAGAAAACAAACCAAAATTTGTTCAGAATATATGAGTCATTCCTACAATCCAATTATAGATTGAAATACTCAAGAAATGGAAAGTATTTGAGTGAACACATCATCAATGAATAGTGTCTAGGGCCTTAGAGACTTATCTTTAAAAAAGCAGCCATTGAATTAAGAATTGCCAGTCACCTCCAGACGCATTCCAACCCAAAAGTATATCCCATTGAACTTGTCTAAATTAAACAAAATTTCACCATCCATCTTTGTATCTATAGCACAATAATTCTTTTAACAAAAGTAAGAACATCTTTTTTTACTTGTTATTGTCATTTGTGCCTGTGATATTATAAAAGTTGTCAACTTCAGAGTGTGGCAACTCAAAGTTTGAATCTCAACTGTTCAACGTAATAGCTGCTGTTTGTCACCTCTATAAAAGAGTTAGAAAGACTAAGATAACAATGACTGTAAAATAACTAGCAGATCCTTTGTCTCCTGGTATTTGACAAGATAGTAGGGAGAATGATAATCTCTTGAGCATGTGGTGTTGGGACAAGTGGATGCCTACGCCGATTTGTACAGGTATCTAAACAAAGAGGGGGGTATCTAAAGACGAGGAACCTATATCTTAATTACTTTGAGGATTAAGGTGAGCCTGACCCAAGCCATGATCATTTTAATCACCTCATACCCACGAGCAAGCTGATCACTGACAGGAAGACCACAGAAGAATTGATGTATTTGAATCATGGTCCTGGCAAAGAATATTGAACATACTGCGGACTGTCAAAAGACTTTCAAATCTGTCTTGGAAGAAGTCCAGGAGCGCTCTTTGGAGGCAATGATGGCAATATTTAGTCTCCTATTCTTCTGACATGTTCTCAGAAGAGACCTGCTGGCCTGGAAAAGGACATTTTACTGGCAAAGTAGAGGAGCAGAGAGAAGGAGAAGGCCCTTAACAAGATGAATTGATGCAGTGGCCGTGGCACTTGGTCCAGAGATGAAAATGACTGTGAAGGTGGTGAAGAAGAGGGATATGTTTCTTTCTGTATAGATGGGGCCATTATGAGTTAGAATTCATCCAATGGCCCCTAACACGAACAATATGCCTTAACCTCATTAAAAATGGTTTATAGTCAAATCTAAGGACAGATAGCAATGAGATATTTTAATATTTGTGGGAAAATAACATTGACTGTAAATGGAATTTTTCACAACGTTTTGGGGTTGGCTATACAAATTACAACCACTATGTTGTCACTGCTTCTTTTCACAAGCTTTTTGATGCACCCTCACTTTATAAAATACGGAAGAAAAAATAAATCAAAATCTCTGTGTCTTAGTTTGGGCAAGACTTCTAAGATTGAAGACAAAGAAGCATAAACTTTTTAAGAAAAAAAATTACTTTGTAAGTGTCAGCTCTAAAACATTTTTACTGCAAGGGAAATTAAATAGCAAGGTGCAGATTGAGAGAAAATTTTGCAAAACAAACATCTCATAACTATTGTGTTCAGAATATATAAAACTGTCTACAATCCAATAATAGATTAAATACTCATGAAATGTAAAGTATTTTGGTGAACACATTATCAAAGAATAATGTCTATGGTATTAAAGGATTATCTTAAAACAAACAGCTATCTAAGTGAGGTCTCAACTCAGTCGACATAGAAGAAGCACACCATCCTGTGAGATTCTGAGATTGTAAATAATAAAATCCAAGACCGGAGGACGCATGTCATAACAGGAAGAAAGAAGGGGAAAAAATAAAGCAAACACAGATCGCTAAACTAACAGTATTTATGCAGTGAAATAATGTGTTGCTAGGTGCCCCCAAGTCTATTCCGATTCAAGTGAGAGTCTACTCTGATCCATGTATAAATAAATAAAACACTACGCAGTCCTAAGAATCTACTCAATTGTTGCTGTGCTTGGATCCGTTGTTGCAGCCACTGTGTCATCTCAGAGCGTCTTCCTCTTTTTCGCTAATCCTCTGCTTTATCAAGATTTATATCCTTTCCCAGGGACCTGTCTCTCCTCCTGACGTGTCCCAAGCAAGTGAGACAAAGTCTCTCCATTCTTGCTTGTGGGAAACATCCTGGCTGTACTTTTTCCAGGACAGACTTCTTTGTTCTGGCAGGGCCTTCACTAATCGTTTGCGGCCCCATCATGCGGAGGCATCAATTCTTCACCAGTCTTCCTTCTTTGTTGTTCAGCCAGCACATGCATAGGAGGCCATTGAAACTCCGATGGCTTTAGTCAGGCTCACCGTAGTACCCAAAGTGACATCGGTGTTTTCCCGGTTTTTTTGGTGAACACGTTGTACAGCAGATTTTCCCAGTGCCACATGTTGTTTGATTTCTTGACTGTCGTTTCCATCAGCATTCGTAGTAGATACAAGGAAATGAAACCCTTCACAACTTGAATCTTTTCTCCATGTATCATGAAGTCGAAGGGTCTGCGGCATAGTTGTTACACATCGGGCTGCTAGCTAGCCATACAGTCCGCCTCAGAAACCCACGGGAGCTCTGCCACCCATTCCCATAGGTCTCCTGTGCATCAGAAGCGACTCAGTGGCAATAAGTATGGTTTTATTTTATCATAAAGTGATCTATTGACCCGATTGTGAATAACACTCAGCAACACAAAGGGACAAGCTGCTTACAAATATAACAGCACAAACTTCAAGCAGTTTACTTAGTGACAAAACACAAACACAAGAGATCTCCATACTGTATTATTTAATTTATATGATTAGTCTACTAGTGATTAAAATTGTAGTGATAGAAAACGGAACAATAGTTGAAGACAGTGAGATAGGGCGTGGAGCTAAGCAACTGCAAATACAGAGGACAATTTTGGATGATGCGCTTTTTCTACCCCACAGGTAGGGACCAGTTGGCTCCCAGTGGCGTAATGGGTAAGCATTGCCCTACTAACTGGCGTTCTAAACCACCAGTGGTTTTGCGTGCAAAAGGGGAGTCTCTCTTCTCTTGTGGACTAGAAACTCCAAACTCCCAGAGGCAGACCTATCCTGTCCTATCGGGTCATCATGGGTCAGCATCAACTTGATGGCAGTGAATTGTGTTGTTTTTGTTATTGCCTGAAAATAGTGACTGACATGACATTGTACTTCTCGTCTAACTTGTCATTTAAAATTAGTGGTTTATTTTATATAAACTTTGCTTCCATAGATGTAATTTTAACATTTGAATGCTCAGAAGTTCTTTGCTGGACTACATCTATATGAAATTAGGTTAACATATCACAACTGAGCACAGATACATACATAGAAATGAATATGTAATCTTATACAATGGCAGGCAAAACGCCTTCTTTTCTTCTCTTCTCTTTAGAGAAGCACTTCTTATTAATGCTTTTATGTTCCCACTTCCTATCCACTGTCTGCATTTTCATTATTGTCCAAATGGCCAATCTTTTCTATCTCTCCACTCAATGTGGACTTTTTCTTCTGCAACCTATGTCTGAAAAAGTTTCATGTATTTTTCTCCTAATGTTAACAAGCGTGTGAGCTATCTTTTACCAGCTGACAGGGATGGCATAGTCAGGGCAGGGAATACAAAGCAGCTTCTTAGGATTATAGCTCAGAAGAACCCATCCTGTTTCATGCTGCCTCTGGTATTGGGAAACACTGTTGTGTTTTCCTATAATAATGGGTTAAGGCTTCATAGTTATTTGAGGTTAATTTACAAAGTAGCATAATCATTTTTGAGAGTGTTTTCCAATAATGCAAAACAGCAGGTGATCAGGATTTTCAAGAACTATAATTGGCTTCTCTCAAACACAGGTTGTAGTGAGCGCTTCTTTCCTTCACTCGATCTTAGCCAAAAGGCTGAGAAGCCATGTGAGCGCCCCTTTAATTAACTGACGAATCATGGACTATACGCAGCAGCTTAGCTGATAGGAATACAATCCCCAGCGCAGCATGAATATAAGGAATCTTGACATCTACATATTAATCACCCTCATTGTTGTGAAATAAAGAGGTCATATGGCAGAGCGGAAAAAAATATAGGAAAAGAAGCTTGATCTTAAAAGACACTCTAAATGAAAAGGAATTATTTACATAAATTAATTAAGCACTCGTGTATAGAATAAAGTAGTGCTTTGTGAGTAAAATAATTAGGTGCTTATATATACTGTACACTATTTCTTAATGAGTCATCATCTTAAAACCATTGTTAAAATGTCGACATTAGTGACTGCTTTAAAGTAACAAAATAAGAACTTTAATAACAATTTTTGAAATTCCTTGGCTAATGATTATGTTCTAAAAATGTTTGTTATTTTAGCTCAAGGCATATAATTCAAAGGGAGCCAAATATGGATATATACACACTGAGTGATTGAATATCATGCTTTAAAATTAATTGTGTGCCGATGTGTTTATGTGCACAGTGATACATGTATGCAGACATAACAATAGATTGATGTAGAAGTGCCGCCATTCTGTGCAGTCCTCTGTGCTTTGTGACTGGAAGGCTGCTGTGATACCGTCAGCTATGCCAGGGGGATCTACAGACACACAGGGTCACCCAGTGCACACGTCCCAGGGAAGCTGCTAGACTAAGACCGACACGAAGTAAAGACCTTGCAGCCTGCTTCTGAAAATTAGCCAGCGCAAAGCTGATGAACTACAGTAGAAGGCTGTCTGACAGTTTACTTTGGACCTATCACCAGAAGAACCTGCAAATTCAGAGGAGCTTCTTTGGAGATGAATCAGCATAATAGCCACAGTATGCCAACAATTGGGAGAGTGACACAGGACCTAGCACTGTTTTGTTCTGTTATAGATGAGGAACAAGATGAGGTGTAGAAGTTAACTCAGAGGCAGCTGTCTAGAGTTAGCTGTAAATATAGCAATAGATGTAAATAGAATTATAGATATGGAGTTTCCATTTTAGAACAATAATATACAAAGACAAATCATCCTTCTCTAGAAAGATATCACACTATTATGTCCCCTCCAGTGCACATAGATTTTAGCATAAAAAGTAAGACTAATTTCTCAGTAGAAAAGTCTTTTTACAGTGCATTTTCCTAACCCTTCTAATAACACTTATGTTATTATCTTCTTTAGCATTTGGTGGGAATTACTTTAAAAATTTACATATTTATAATAAATTTAAAAATCAGTTCCACAAACTAATTTATAATACTGCCTCTCCCTCTGAAAAATGTTATTCTTACTGTATGTACTATCAATTAATTATTGTTGAAATTTAAATATTTTAAAATTACTGTATCAAAGATATAAAAGGGAAACAAAATTTATAATATATAAAATGCAGTATCACTAAAAATAATAATCCAAACACATTTTATGTTATACTATATAAAATGAGGACAGTGGAGCAAGTGATGATATTTAGTTTATTATCTTTTTTTCCTATTCTACTGAGGTGAAATTATATTTAATCCTGTCTTTCAGACATTTCATATACCTTTGTATGGTGTGGTTTTTAAATTGAATATTTCGCACATTATGAATTGTGAACTGAACATGAAGGGAGACGAGCTAAACTAGTTTCTTGGGAAATTTTCCAGTGTATACTCTCTTTGCTTTCTTTTGTCTCTGCCCAAGAGGCAGGGGCAGAGGCAGCCAACCTTGAGTTAGAGTTCTCTAGCTCAGGAAATTAGGAGACCCTTTCTTCCTCAAAAGTTCCAATTTCAGGAAACGTCCAATGTTGATTAGTAAACTTTACTAAGCTAATGCATAATTTCATCACTTTGGCTTTTCCATAAGGAACTAAGAATATCAATTTACTAAGTTTTATTATCTAAAGTTTATCATTCACGTTGTTAGCATCCTTTTTCCTTGGATTAAGAAAGGACTACAGCATTTGATGTGTATCCTCAAGAACTCACCTTGATTCTGGAAAAACCAAGAAGAATAAAGGAAATATTCTTCAGGTCCTTTGAGAGCCCCCTTTTCCCTAAGTAACATCCGCACCCTCTTTCCTCACTTGCCCTTGGAGCACTTTGACTTCAGCCTACTTCAAGTTGCGTTTCCACTGCCACAACTGGCGGGCAAGAG